>NW_027529526.1:7187998-7191673 GCF_008692635.1 Crocuta crocuta
ATTCCAGACTAGACATAATTCAGTGTCCCACTGCCCAGCCCTCATAAATGCATCCCAGTTTGCCCACAATCCTTCATAAATGACACTCAGATTCATAAACCTATGATTCACAAAACCTCCAAGCTCCCAAGTGCTGCTCCTGAATTTCCTCTCTTGTGCAACTGGCTTAGGAGCTAAAAACGGGAGTTTATATTTATTCCTATTAAATTCCATTATTTCTACCCTTAGGGCATGCCTCAACACTGGTGAGATCTTTCTGAATCATAACTGCCAAGCTCAGTGTCCATAGACATTGAACAACCTCTAAGAGTTGCCACATGGGAAGGGTGTAGACCCATTCTGTAGAAGTTCCAAAGAAGGTTCCGGCTCAATATACAGAAAACTTTCCAGCTGGTTGAACTGTTCCACAAGAAATAAGGTGCCTTAAAGACAGGCAGCAGAGTCTTGCGAGCAACCCCCTCAAGTTGCCTCTAAGGCTAAAACTCACTAGTCCTTGGTGAGGGCGTGCAATATTAGCTAGCATTAACTGATCTATCCGCTCAGTAAATACAGGCAACGCGCTCAATGCTCTCGTGTTTTTATTCATTGTCTCCAAAGGGAAGAACTCTGTGTCCAGGCTCTTGCAATGTGGTCAACTGGAGCTCAGCAGGATGGAATTACCTACTCTGGACAAGAGCCAGGACATAGCCCCAGAAGCTACCACATACATAATCCACAGAGTTCTATGGGCCCTTGGTTTTACAACCCAATTGTAAGATGAGGCCCTGTCTGGGCAGAGAGTTTCCGATCACAAGACTGGGGCTGGCTGAGAAAAACTCCCGTACTGGATCCTGAAATAACCATCCTGGCATTCTATCCCTCAGGTCCTTTCCAGCCCGGCTCAAAATCCACCTCGTCCTGGAAGCGTGTACCCAGTGGCTCGGCGAATATCAGCCACACAGTAGGCGTATCCTAAACATGTGCGGAATCGGTAAACTACCACGCAATCTACCAGGCTCCTTGAATGTACAGCCGCAAGCACCCGCTGATTACCAACAACACGATCTACTCAAACGAGGCGAGCACAGAATCTCTTGTGTCCGCAGCGCTTACATCCTCACAGTCCCATACATCCTTGGAGCAAGGGAGTCAACTTTCACTCAACTCAGGAAATGAAGACGAGCACGGTATTGGGGGCTGGGGAGGGAACATGTGGTATTAAGACTCAACCAGACTTGGCTTGTAAACNAATCGGCTTATCTGCAGAGTCGCTCATCCTTTCCATGTTTTCGGCAGGGCTCTCACTGCCGCTCCAGCTGCTGGGCTCAATTTTGGCGGTTGGATTTTCCAAGCCGAAGCCTGGAGCCTTTTCAAGAAAATAAACCTAAGAGAGAAATGAAAAGACAGCATAAGGACGAGGTAATGACCACCATACTGCTCTTACTAGTTCGATTACCCGTTCTTCAGTCACCAGCTCTGCTCGGAGAATAACTCCTCGTGGAGAACACGGAATATGGGGGTCCAAGTGGCTTTTGTTCTCTATGGATCATGTTAAACACTCATACGCAAATGCAACGGCAGGCAGAAACTGGACAGTCTTCACAGATGTGAGAACGGTACTCGCTTGGAGTTACAAGTTCACAGTGAATCATGCAAAGCCACTGACTAAATGCCTACGATCTACCAGGAGCGCTTTGCTCAAGGATAATCAAATGTCCACAAAACAAGTGCTTCAAAAGAAAATAAAGTAAACCAAAAGACGTCTGCCTCACTGTGGCAAGTGGCACGGGAACTCAAAAATGTCAAACCAGCCCAGTATTCGGTCACTGAGATCACCAGAATGCAAGATGGTGGCAGGATGGAGGAAGGAGGAGATTACTGTTATCCTAAATACTCATCCTGCTAAAGCCAATGCCAGCTGCCCTGTATCGGCTTCTCGACAGCATTTCTCTGCGTGGCTTTTGCCCCATAAAGTCAGCTCATTTGTCCACTCTCAGCTTCTAGATTGTAACCCTGAAGCAAGGACCAAGATGGCCCTACCCCTGCCTTCCCTGCAACCTCTGCAAGTGGCCTGTGCATTTGCAGAAATGTTTTTACACCTACACGGGCACTTGATCTGGTAGCCTGCTTGGAATGTCTGATCACATGGAAACCGTAGGGAGCCTTTCATTTATTTTTCTGTAGCACCGAAGATTACAGAAGCCCCAGAAATTTTTCTCAAAGATTTATTCCCCTTAAATTATGCATGTAACCTCTGGTCATAATGGGATAAGCTTTCCAAACAAATGTTCAACCCGGCACAAACACCAATGTGAAAATGATATAATCCAGTACCCCCTGCCGTCCATGCGCTAACATATCAATATTCCTTTGTCGAAAATGCATCAGATCATTAATTCAAAGGCTTCCCCAAAAAGGGAGAAGGAATGCTCCTGGGGACGGATCGAAGAAGGACCAGAGTGGGGAGAGCATAGTGTGGCCACCACCCCATCCACTTCCATGCCTCAAGTCCACACGATATTAGGACAGAGGCGGCTGGAAGGGCAGCAGATGCCGGTGGCCCCACCAGGCACCCAGGACCTGTCCGGTGTCCAGGGGAAGTCACGTGACAGCAAGTGACCTGTCTTCTTTCCTTCTCGCTCCCAACTGCATCCCTCTCACCTGCCCTTCCCCAGCTGTGAAGATCAACAGATTCCAGGTGCAGAAACTCAGGGGCACATGAACATGACACAATTAATCGTGTAACTGGGGGGTGCTTTTGGCTTTGTACCCTGACAGCTTTTTGGATCCAGCAGCACCTGGATAAAAGAAACCCTCAGGTTGTCTGCTTTTAAATGCTGCCATTGATCCATCATTCAAAGAGCTTGTCAGCAAAATATTTACTACTTCTAACCAACACACGTACATTAACACAGGACTTTAAAACCTGCCAAATGCTGAGGCATAAACTCTGCCGCAGGAAAAGGTTTTGTGATTGACCCGCAGATGAACTCCATGAGGCCTCCAGTGTGGGCTTTTCGATTCTCAAATTATTACATTTTTGGGGGGTTGAGATTTAGGAGTCTCACAAAATGCAAGCTGAAATGTACTGCCCTACCCGATAGTCTGTTCTACCTCCAAAGCCCGTTACTGGAAACAGTATGAGAATATGAGCGAACACTTTGAGGGAGTGGCTAGCCCACCTTCTCCCTCTCTACCTGACCCCAAAAGAGAACAAAACAGAACAAATGGCACATAAAACACAGGCCAGTCCCTCTGTGCTTTTGGGCAGCTCCCAGCAGTATGGATTCACTACAGGATGAGTAGTAGATATGCCCAGCATGCGGCCACTATGCTAGAGGGACATCATGAAGGACCACGAGGGCCCACCGAGGGACCAGGGATCGTTACCTGACCAAGCAGAACACTACCAGATAAGCGAGAGCCTCAGAGTCTCCAACCAAAACACACCAGCATCCCCTCACCCTAGACATCTTCTCTAACTCTTCCATCAGCTGGTCACACGGTCTGCACTTGAACATCACCAATGGCAAGGAACCCACTCTCTCCCCGATTCCACTTCCTTTGTATTGGCATGCTGAAATTCTTCCATCTGGGAGGCTAAAACCCACGTCCCAGTAACTTCTATCTACCCATCCCTAGAGGGTCTATCCCTCAAGGGACAGAAATGGAGCAACCCCCCCCCCCCCACGGACC
>NW_027529526.1:7191751-7192978 GCF_008692635.1 Crocuta crocuta
ATTCCAGACTAGACATAATTCAGTGTCCCACTGCCCAGCCCTCATAAATGCATCCCAGTTTGCCCACAATCCTTCATAAATGACACTCAGATTCATAAACCTATGATTCACAAAACCTCCAAGCTCCCAAGTGCTGCTCCTGAATTTCCTCTCTTGTGCAACTGGCTTAGGAGCTAAAAACGGGAGTTTATATTTATTCCTATTAAATTCCATTATTTCTACCCTTAGGGCATGCCTCAACACTGGTGAGATCTTTCTGAATCATAACTGCCAAGCTCAGTGTCCATAGACATTGAACAACCTCTAAGAGTTGCCACATGGGAAGGGTGTAGACCCATTCTGTAGAAGTTCCAAAGAAGGTTCCGGCTCAATATACAGAAAACTTTCCAGCTGGTTGAACTGTTCCACAAGAAATAAGGTGCCTTAAAGACAGGCAGCAGAGTCTTGCGAGCAACCCCCTCAAGTTGCCTCTAAGGCTAAAACTCACTAGTCCTTGGTGAGGGCGTGCAATATTAGCTAGCATTAACTGATCTATCCGCTCAGTAAATACAGGCAACGCGCTCAATGCTCTCGTGTTTTTATTCATTGTCTCCAAAGGGAAGAACTCTGTGTCCAGGCTCTTGCAATGTGGTCAACTGGAGCTCAGCAGGATGGAATTACCTACTCTGGACAAGAGCCAGGACATAGCCCCAGAAGCTACCACATACATAATCCACAGAGTTCTATGGGCCCTTGGTTTTACAACCCAATTGTAAGATGAGGCCCTGTCTGGGCAGAGAGTTTCCGATCACAAGACTGGGGCTGGCTGAGAAAAACTCCCGTACTGGATCCTGAAATAACCATCCTGGCATTCTATCCCTCAGGTCCTTTCCAGCCCGGCTCAAAATCCACCTCGTCCTGGAAGCGTGTACCCAGTGGCTCGGCGAATATCAGCCACACAGTAGGCGTATCCTAAACATGTGCGGAATCGGTAAACTACCACGCAATCTACCAGGCTCCTTGAATGTACAGCCGCAAGCACCCGCTGATTACCAACAACACGATCTACTCAAACGAGGCGAGCACAGAATCTCTTGTGTCCGCAGCGCTTACATCCTCACAGTCCCATACATCCTTGGAGCAAGGGAGTCAACTTTCACTCAACTCAGGAAATGAAGACGAGCACGGTATTGGGGGCTGGGGAGGGAACATGTGGTATTAAGACTCAACCAGACTTGGCTTGTAAAC
>NW_027529526.1:7192987-7199575 GCF_008692635.1 Crocuta crocuta
TTGCCCCCCAGCCACAACACCCAGACTAAATTAGTTACTCTCATAGAAGCTCAGGTTGTAACTTACAAATGGACATAAATTAAATTCAATCCCAACGCAGAAGAATCATGAAGGAGTAGAAGGACTCTACCCTCCCAGGACTGTTGTAGAGATTTAGGGAGATATATTGTGGACCGTGTAGCCTCTGTGTGCCTCAGTTTCTGTCATTAACAGTTTTCTAAAAGCTCGTTTTCTTCCTAAAGTCTCCTTGGCTATGCTATAGTAAATTCCATAAAGAACTGTTACCAGGGGCCCAAATATTCCTGCTAACTGCCCCAAGAGCTACATTCCCTAAATGGATCACTCTTCCCACAATTACTCACTGACACTTCAAGAAAGGTGACAGGATTACAGAGAAATGGTAGTGAAATGTATAGTTGCCCAATACACATTGTAATCTAAAAGTCTGGGCAAAGAAAGGGGTGAGACAGTCAAATGCAGGTGTTTCTGACATCGACTCCGTCCAAGGGATGTATTCACAAGGGTATAACATAGGGCACAGGATTCCGCTGCTCCCTGCATCTTAATTTCTGCGGGTCTCTCATAATGTAAGCACATCACCCACTAATGGGTGATTTAAGAGCCTTTAAATAAAAGGGTTAGTTTTAAGTAACCCTCCTGATTAATGAAACGCCACTGAACATGAGGGTCACAGAAATCCATACAGCTTCTGTGAAGCAGTGTCTCAGGACTCTACGAGGCAACCAGAAAAGGGCTGGACTGGACGTTATGACTCTGTCTCTACCTGAGTAACCCAGGAACACAGGGCACTTGTTGACCCTGTGTGCCTCAGTTTCCATCATTAACACTGAAGGAGGCTAACTAAGGCCAACACAATGCCACTTGTGTTCCCATAGACTCTACCTATAATAAACCTTGGTAAGCTGAGATGTTATCACACCCCGTCCATACCCCAGTCTCCATGAAGCCAGGGACTGTTACGCTCACTGTGGTATCCCCAGTGCTAGCAGAGTACCTGAAATAATGCTCAATGAAAGAATGAACTAACAACTGGATGACGTGAACATTCTTTGACATCAATGGGAGAGGCCAAATGGCAAGGGTGTTGAAGGCCAGAAACCCAAGAGGCGGCCAAGGAAAAAATACAAAGAAATGAAAAATGGTTAACAAAGCAAATTTGAGTGAGTAGGTGACTGAAAAAGGCAACAGAGGGAGTGGCCCTGAAAGGAATGCTAAGAAAGATTTCTATGAGCTCAGAAGAAATGCGGACGTAGGCAAAGGTGGGAGCCATTTAAAGAAAGAGAATCAAATGGTTGAAACAATATCTGTAGCAGACAACTCAACCAAGCATTTAATGGCTCTCAACTCACTGTGCTCTTAGTGACAGCCCAGAATTTTCTTATAGGAGAAAAGCTGCCCTGCAATAAAAGTCTAGGAAAAAAGGTTCTTTATTTCCAAAGTGAACTGGTACCGCAAAACCAAATTCAACCTTCTCCCAATGAACCACATTTCAAGCACAATGGCAGAAGCTTTCACCTACGGTGTCTTATTTAATCACTGCACTACTCCCATTGGGTATTATCTCCACTTTATGAGGTCCAGGGTCCTAAAGAAGTTGACTAAAGTATATGTCAAACAAAATTTGAATCGAGGAGCCATTTCGCCAGATACAATGCACCTTCCGTGGTAATATCAGCCCCAACTACACCTTCACTAGACAGTGAGCTGGAGGCTGGATTTCCAAGGGAGAGATCATAGGCAGTGCTGAATGCTCAGCCGGGTCTACAGCTGACACCCTCAAGCACAGTCTAATTAACTCCTAATGAATAGTGATGATACTGACTCACCTCCCCAGGTAGTTGGGAGGAATGTCGGGCACTCATGATGGTTCATTGCTTTTGCATATGTAAGGTGGGACAAGTTACTAGTTTCCCGTCATTTCAGACACTAGCCAAACCTGCCAACAAGTAAGTAGCCTGAGAAATACATGTGAAGACTGACAGCCTTCCAGAGAAATGGAGCTGCAGAAGGTTAAGTCCTCGTCCAAGCAGAACGCTCAGGGAATGCCAACGCTAAGAACATAAAACTGTTAGCAGCCAGTGAGCCTTGGTGTCATACACTCCCAATTGCCAACAGGTTCTAGTTTCACCAGGAAGGAGTGGATAAATCACTCCTTCTCATTGTCAAACATCACTTCCATATCATCAGGGTCCATTGACAAGCCAATACCTCTTCACCAAGACCGCGATGCTGAGCGCCCCATGGGAGGACTCTCTGATTAATTCTCAGGCTACATCAGCCCTAAGTACTTGCCCAGGTGACAGCTCAAGAAAGGCTTTGATTAACCTCATGCTATGCAGCTCCGTGTTACCAGCCTTTAGGGGCATCACCTTCCCCAACCCCTTAAGGAATCGGTTAGCCAGTGAGAACAGAAATTCTGGCCTCTTCCTTTGTCCTACCACCACTACTGGTCAAGCAAATCACTGCTCTGTTTCATCACCAGGCACCTTCAAAAGAACTAGGCCACAGACCCGAGGCCAGGCAGTCTATCCAACCTCACGATTCCAAAGTGAAGACCTGATATCATGACAGTGCACTCGCAGGGGAGGCACGAGCTGGATGGCATGATCTGCAGCCTGAGCCATAGGTCCCGTGACCTCCCAGGAGGGTCAACTACTGAACACATTTCAAAGACAGAAGCAGATGTTTCTTACATGCTCTAAGAGGAAAAAAAAAGGCCACAAGAGTTAGCTTGTTAAGTAGCTCTTGGTGAGCATTCCAAAGGAAAATTCTTAGAACCTTTCCCAGGGTAACAATCCAAGGAAACCCTAAAACTAACCCCTCAGTTCCAGTAGGTCTGTCAAGCGGACATATATTTGGGGTAGACCCAGCAGCGGTCCCAATGCTTCTTTAAAACAAAGGAAACAAACACCATGAAAAGAATATTCCTTGTCACTAAGTTACAGATCATGTTACTTTCTTAGTTGGTAAGGTTCACCATCAGATTATGGTGATGCCTTCTTGTGTTAAATGGCACTGAACACAAATGTTAAAAATCAGAAGTAGACAGTTTGTATTTTAAAAGAAAGACAGCAGGAAGTACATACACCGTGCTTGGCTGAGCCCCACGACAAGCATTTCCAAAGGCCCATCTCAGCCCATACCAGGAAGAGTGCCTACATGTGAGCCTCGTACTACCAGAGGGTTGTTCCCTGGGTGGCAAGTCTGTAGGTCACAACTGGGGTGTCACCCTTCTTACAAAAGGCCATGGGGACTCACTCAGTGTTACAAAGCTTGTTGCCAGACAACTTAATGATATGTTGGTTCTGGGCTGACTCCGAGTCCCAACAGCTGACCTGCCCAAATGCAGTATCTCTGGCTGGTGTGGAGTTCAAATTGTATTGCGTCACGAACAGCCCTCCCGAGTCCACAGCAGAAATGGTCCCGGGCCACCTTCTCTAGCTCCTCTGACTTAGGGTGCTTCTCTCATTTCAGCCGAGCTCACGTGTACCCTGGATTATTCACATGGCAGGCCGGGAGACAGAGCACTAGGGAAATCCACTTCTCATTGGGCCAGAAGCCCATCAACAAGGACAAGCAAACCAAGCCAGCATTTGCAAATGCTGAACTGTGGAGGCACCTGGGTGGCTCAGCAGTTAAGCATCCAACTTTGGCTCAGGTCATGATCTCACAGTTCTTGAGTTGGAGCCCCACATTGGGCTCTCTGCTGACAGCACGTAGTGGCTTTGGATCCTCTGCCTCCCCCCCCCCCCCCNCTTCTGCCCTGTGGCCACTGGTTCTATCTCAAAATAAATAAATAAACTTTAAAGTGCTGAACTGTGAAGTCCAAGCTCTGCTCTAGTTCTTGCACGGGGCACACTGGCATTGAAATGCTCTCTAAAGATCCAACAGTCCCCGTGGACTCCATCAGTACTCACACTGTAAGATCCAAAATCTAGGCTCCAGTGTACCCAAGAGGGAAAAAATTACTCTTTCCTGTCACCTTCAGGAAACCAAGGACACAATTCAACACAACACATTTTGTTCCTTTCCATCCTCTCAACTGTTAAAAATCAGGATATCCTTTTTGTGTGGGGTTATTGGGTCTGGCCAATCTGCTTTTCAATAGCCATTTCTAAGGGATCTAAGCATACAGATCTTCCCAAATCATACAGGAGCCTGTGGAGTCCCAAAACACGATCCTAAAACTCCAGGGAAGCAGAAATTGAACCCCCAAGCCCTCTAGGACCTCGGACAGTGGCGTGTGGCATTAGGGGACTTGCATAAGTGGCAGAACAGTAGCTACAACTAACCTTTCTGATTCCGCAGTCACCTTAGAGACAAGTTTATTCCAGGAGCTCTCGATAAGTTGCTTCTACCAAATTGTGCTTTTATGTAATGCCATCAGCATACAAAGGAACATCTCAAGAATTAGTCACCACATTTACCCCAAGAAGTTGAAGATGTCCTTCATCGTATCTCACAGACTGCCCTTCACAGAGATCCCAAATGAAAGTTCGATACCAAACAAGACAACGTGTGTTTGCTTGGTTTGGTTTTTCACCTTGTGGCCAACCAACTAGGCCCTGGCTTTCCTCACCGGCCACAGAGCACTCTGAGCCACACTGGCAGCCCTCCCCGCCCCGAGAAATTTCAGAGGTTATTACCAAGTGTAGTTCCATTCCCAAATCCACTGTAGGGCCTTACCTCTACACCACGCCCCTTCTTTCCTGCATTTCCCATTTAATTTATGCTATTTTACAGCCTTGGAAGCTGCCTTAAATTCATTCTGAAGTCAAAGAGGGTAGAGACACCAAGAGAAAATTACTTCTGTGTTCTAAGAGTCCACTCCCATGTCCACGGCCCCGTGGCAGGCACTACAGAAACAGAGATAAACACATACG
This sequence comes from Crocuta crocuta, assembly GCF_008692635.1. Taxonomy (NCBI): domain Eukaryota; kingdom Metazoa; phylum Chordata; class Mammalia; order Carnivora; family Hyaenidae; genus Crocuta; species Crocuta crocuta. Next base: position 7,197,892 of record NW_027529526.1, read on the forward strand.
CTCCCCTCCCTGCCTTCAGGGAGCAGCCTTCTAGCTGGGGGACAGATACTGAAGTTCATCATCCTTCCTGACTTCAAGCCCCTCCTCCGGGAGGCCGATCCTGCCCTCTCTCTCGTTTTCTGCTAGAAGCCCAGCACCCCTTTTGCTCGCCAGGACAAACAAACTTACCTCACTCACTGCACAGGAATGAGTTACATGTCTGCCACCTTTGCAGATTTGTAAGATCTTTAAGGCTTAGGACCATGCCTTTGGTCATTTTCCTACCCCTGGCGTGCAACACAATGCCTGGCGCGCAGTAACTGCTCCTCCACAATGATGACTGAACGGATGGTCTAATCACCTGAGTCCATGGGTGAATAAAGGAAGGAACAAGGGACTGGATCCAGAATGTCAAAAGAGGAACGGACAAAATGCTACTGGGGCACAGACTCAGGAGCTGATCCCGCCTCTCCAGTCCACAACAGCCTCCCAGGAGGGGAGGTTCAGACTGCTGTGAAGCCTAAACAGGACTTACCAGGCCGATTACAAGAAGGGCGGGGGGGAGGGGGGGGAGACACTGAGAAGAGTGTCCGTGGATGGGATGTGGTGACGGAAGGGCAAAGCAGGAGAGCAGAAAGGCTAGAACAGAGCTTAAAACATGAAGCTGAGCTGTATCACATGGAGCCCCTCGCACGCCATGACCAAAGGGCTGGGCTGTTTCATACAATGGCCGACAAGAAAACACCAGTGAAATCAGGAGAGTGCAAGGCACTCGTGAAGCGGTGTGTGTGCATGAGTGTGTTATCTACTTGAGAGAGTAAAGGATGAAGAACAGATAATTTTATAAATCTGCAATCAGAAGTTTTTAACCAAGAACATTTTCAGTGTGGTCCAAGGCCAGGATGGTTCTCTAGATAAATTCTAGGGCTCCATCCTTTAAGCATTCCAAACTTACAAAGGTGTTTTTCACGACAGTGTATACAGGTATGTGTGTTTACACAGCCCAGAGCTACCAGATGAATTCCACTCAGTACCCAGCTGCTTGGATCTTCAATTACCGCTCATCAGACTTTGTCTTCAAGCACCCCACATTATTTCCCTGGTCCCCATAGAGGGCTGGGTGCTGACAGCACAGTCACCCCCAAAATGGCCCGGGGACTCGCCTGCTGTGCTCATGCAGACACTCACATCTGAGAATGGGCACATGCATACACCAGTTAGCGCCCACACGAGCAAATGGATAACTTGACTGAAAACATGCGACCAAAGAAAACAATGCACCCAAATATCCACTGGTTCCCAATGTTACCAATATAATGGAATCCCCTCTCTTTAAATGACAAACGCAACCTGACATTTAATGAGGACACAGTGACGGAGCAGCTGCAAAAACAGGTCTTCCACCGAGAGGGATGCAAATTCAGAGGCCAATTAAAGCCTCACCCTTGCCCACATCCCTGTGCTCCAAATTTAAACCTGGTCCCTGGCTTACACCCAGTTCAACTTCAACAGGAGCAATAACCTCCTCTGGAAACTGGCTCAGGCAGGATAAGCGAGTATTATTCTCCCTTTAGACAATAAGCGACTCATTCAAAAAAGACAAACGCTACGTGAGCACCTACTGTGTGTACAGCATGAACCAGCCCTAAGCAGTCCACAGACACTTCAAGGACACACAGTGGGGAAACCTACCCCCCCCCCCGCC
>NW_027529526.1:7199633-7226787 GCF_008692635.1 Crocuta crocuta
CTGGGAAGGAGAAGTACAGCCAGAAAGGCTGAGGCTCCCAATTCTGTAATCCCGCCTCCCTGTGCCTTCACTTCTGTGTGGCTGAGGAGGCTCTGAAAGAGGGCCTGCCACCAGACTCTTCCCGCCCCCTCCCTCCCTGGCAGCGAGTCCCCTGTACCAAGGAAAGGAGGCCAAAGGTCACAAATGGATTCAATCAACGTTTCTACAGCTCCCCAACACACACACACACACACACACACACACGCACACACGCATGCATGCACGCACGCACTCAAGGAGTCTCTTCAGAAAAAAATTAAGGGGGCTGGGTTTATATTTCCTTCCAGGATCTCTTCTTCCTCCAACACGATCTGGCTCCCTGGAAGAGGAACACAGAAGGCAGAACCTTCAACTCCTCCCTCACTGAACCAGAATCCATTGTGGATTCCACCTACGGAATGACACTACAGCCCCCCCACTCTTGGGCTCTCCCTTTCTAGAATTTTCATGGTGTTGACTCCCCAACAGTCCAGTTGAATGACATGGATTCATCACGGAGGATTCAACTGGAAGGCCAAGAAGGCCCAAAAGCAAACCAAACAAACCCAAACCCTCACATACTGGGCACTGACACGTTCAACGCCATTTCTCCGCACAGAGGATCTGTCTCTAAAAGCACCCAGGAAAATCCAAAAGAGGTTTCCCAGGTCCTTGGTGAGGGGACCAAGCCCCCTCAGAGGGACTCTGCTACTCACGGGAGTAGAGCACCCACGGCGGGGGCCACCATCCCAGGCTCCCCCCACCCCTTCCGACGCAACTGAATCCCGAGAATGTCCACTCAGCCTCCCAATCTCTCAGCAGCATGCCCTCGGCTCCCCTCCATCCCCACCAACCTTGCTCTCGTCCCCACACCACCGCCACCCCCGACAACCTGGTCCTGCCTGGCTCCCGGCCCTGGATATGGGGGTCGAGACGACATAGGCGGCTTCTTAAAAATATGATCCCAGCTCTGATGCCGGAAGTACTCAGTCAGAGCCCCCTGGAGATGTGTTTGTTTGTTTTTTTTAAACCAACTCTCTCCTGTGCTCTTTAACCAGAGGAGCCTTCCTAAAATGCAAATATGACTTTCATCATATGCTCGTTCAAAAGCTTTCAGCAGATCCTCACTCACTCCAGAACGCAAGAGCATCACAGGGGCACCCTTGGCCCGAACCACCTAACTGCAGGCTGCTCCCATCCTGATAACGTGACTGCTCCATGGTGCCCAGATACCACAGGCCACTTGCTTCATTTCAGCCCTCCCACCACCTGGGTCCCTCTGCCCTGGTGCTTCCTTCGCCAGTCCCCCTGCCGAACGAATGTCCATTGGTCCTTTCAAGACCAAAACTACCAGCCTCTCTCTGCCTTCGCAGATGTCTCCACTTGGAGACGTCTCATCTGCGACCCCACAGCACCTCAAGTAAACTCCCAGTCCCCACACATGCATGCTTCACCATAATTTCTCTTAAGATACAGTCTCCCAGCTAATCGGTAAGTTCCTCGGCATTCCTGTAACACCTCGCAACACCAGACAAGTTACTGGAACTCCAAAAGATGTCTGCTACGTGTTTTCCTTCGTGGGTACCCCCACAGCTACAGGGACTACACTGTGTCTCTGGAGAGCCTGTATGTCAAAGCAGTGAAATAGATATAAAGAGTACCTAGGGTTCTGGAATACCAGAGTTTGAATTTTGAGTTCTCCACTTATTAGCTGTGTCTCAGTGGTTTTCTTCCCTGCTTCGGTGCCAACGAGAATTAGTGCTACCTACCTGTTGTTAAGATCATGAGTACATGTAAGGTACAGGTGTCTCAATCATCGGCAGTCATTATGTACCTTATTTATCATTAGCTGTAGGCTTGCAGATTAGTGGGTATGAGCGCACACGCATCTTAGAACTGTGCCTGACACACTGTATGTTCCCAAAGCAATTGCAGAACAAATGTTATCTACCTCTAATTAATAATTACTGCTTATGTATCTGTCTTTCCTGCTATGCTACAGATATTTCATAAGCCAGAGACCTTGCCCCATTCATCTCTAAACCTCATCCCCACCCCAGCTCAATAAATAATTGCCTGATTTCGTTTAACATAAAATATTAATACAATCTTTATGACTATTAAGAAATTCATCCTTGTCTAAGGAGTCACAAAGGCAGCCTCAGGCATACTCTAGACTGAACTCACAGAATAAAATTAAAAAGTCGCTGGTTTGAAAAACCATCCTCTGATCTCCAAAAGCCTTGGGGAGCTAGCTTCCAGGCTCAACATCAACTCTGCTGCACCCCCTCTTTCAAGGTAGGGCCTGTGGGATCCCTGCCCCGAACCCCAGCCCCACTGCAGCTGCTCCCTGCGGACAAGGCTCTCGCCTTCTCAGCTCACAGCCAGTCCCCCTCCGGGGGCCTGGGGGCTGCAGTCGGCAGGCCAAAGTGTCAGGTTACCACAAAATAACAGTGGGCCTGCACAGTCAGCGAGCCAAGTGCAGAAAGAGAAGCCCGAGAGAAAGGGGGGAAAAAATAAAACAAAACAAAACAAAAAACCAGACATTTGACTTTGAGTCAAAGAGGAACTGGGTTTTAAGAAGTATACTTTAAATTCGCAATTACGCTCTTAACATCACCACGACAGCCCCCACAATAACTCATTCACTTAGTGTCCCATCCACAGCAGCTTATATTTATATTCTGCTGAACTACTTTAATCGTGCTTTTAAAAACATTATTTTAGGGAAAGACGTGGGGGGGGGTTGCTTATTTAGTTTATTTTATAAAAGTCAGATTTGGGTCAATGAAGGTTTTAACAAGTACTCCCATTCAACAAATCCCTGATATTACTCAGCTTTAATTTTCTCAAAACTAAATCCAAACATGACAGAGCTAATTAACTCTGCTGAAGGAGGGACAGACCTTCAAGAAAGAAAAGGCTAATAAAAAGCATTCACACATTTTTTTTTCTTTTTCCTAAAATGAAATCAAAGGTCACCACCGTGCTACCCTCATGCAGGAGCTGCCCGCTTGATGTGGTCTGACCCAGCCGGTGTTCTTCAAATAAAGTTAACTCAATCACGGTAGGAGTTAACAAGTTACATTGTTCTTTCATTTGGGTTTACTCCATACACTGTGCCTCTTTAATGTGCTCCTAGCAACTGCTTTGTAAGATGGTGGGGTGGGTATAGACCTAGCTACAAGAAATGCCCTTCTCCGGCTAGCTAACAGGTAAAGCCCGAGGCCAGGGGTGGATTCGTTTTCCCATTGTAACCCCTCGTGTGAGAGCCTGCTGTGAAAGCCAAGCCCATTAGATCCCCTGGAGGAAGGTGTTGAAAAGGTGGCAGATTTAAAAAAAAAAAAAAAAATCCAAATAGGAAAAAAAAATAGATTCTTTAAGACATTCTTAAAAAAAAAAAAGATCATCTTCATGAGGAAAGGTTCTCCAATAAGCCCTTATTTTATAGCTACTGATTTATGTTTCATGTAAAAATATCAGGGTTATGAGTATCCTGAAGGCAAGCAGTGCCGTAAGCAGGACTCTAGTGCAAATGCTTAAAGGGGAAGGGGAGGGGAGGGACTTTAAAATGGCAATCACAGTGGCAGCCGGCCCAGCTGGTAAACATGCAGACAGGCAGATTGTGAGCTTCTTTTTTTTTTTAAACTTTTCAGAAATCGCCCTCTCCCAATCCCATCCAAAACTTCAGAGAAGGATCCTATTAGCAGCCGAGTCCGAGTTCTTCAGGTTTAGGAGACTACTGTGCAGACAGTGAAATTAACAGCAGTTTCACTCCATCTTTAAAAACAGTCTAATTCCCGGAAGAGAGGATCTCATCCGCTGGTCCCTCCTCAGGCTGTCAGAATTCACACAGTTCATGCAGGACACATCACACCGTGCAATTACCAACCGGCACTGCCACTGCAAAAGATCTTTAATAATCCTGATTTTTTTTTTTTTTTTTTTTTACCATAAAAGCTCTCATTATTAGCCCAGCTCTCTTGGCTTGTTCAGCGTGCCTGGTCACTTACAGGAGGAGGAGAAAAAACCCAGGACTCAGCTCATCTTTCCCCAGCTGTGTCTCCCAGGAAGCCGTTCGTGTCTCCACAGTGCGAAGCCACGCCACCGCGCTGGCCGACCGGGTTTAAAATTAGCCAAGCCCTGGAGAGCCGCTACGGTAACCTTCGGACAAGGTTAGGCGGCAGAGCAGCGCACAGCTCGGGGAGGGACATTAGTGAGAAGCCAAGTAGAGCTTTTCAACAAGCCCGTTACGGCCTCTCCGAACCCTCACAGTCTGCAAACGTGGAGGAGCTGGGTACGCCCGCATGAGGAGGCTGACCTAGGCTCTTATTTTTATCCCACTCAGTCAGCAGCTTCCTTTACAGGCGACTGACACAAGCTCTAAATGGGTTTCTCCAAGTTTGGATTCAACATACTCAGCTGCTTGATTATACATTAATTTTTAAAACTTTACACCGGATTTTAAAAACATAATATTCATTCCAAATGCAAAGTTCATATCCACCAATGCCCAAAAAACGGGGACATCTAGAAATACACATAGAAGAAAACAAACTTTACCCACAGTCCTCCACCAAACACTAGTCAGTGCTAACAATGCACTGTGATGTACTTTCTTGCATAAATAATATGATTCTTATCAATACTACTTATTACTATTCCCTGTAGTCTTTTCTGTTGTTACCCATCTAACATTTCACACTCAGCATTTTCCGGAGTCCTGAAACATTCTTTGTATTTGTGATTTTTAAGAGGTATAGTGTGCTATGTCATGTAATATACTTATTACTTGACTATTTCCCCACGAGTGCACATTCATATTTTGTCTGACTGTTCACTGTTACGGCTAACATCCTTGTAATCGTGTCCTAAGGACAGATTCCTGGGGTCCACAAGAACAGGGAAAAATGGAAGCTACTGGTGCAGACTGGGGACCCTTGAAGACAGGGACCGTGCCTGTCGCACACAGTGTGTTCTGAATTATGGAATGTGTCTCGGCGCTTTCCAAATAGATGACCCTCAATTCTCATGTGACACTTTCCAAGAGCCTACTGGGAGACCAGGCCAGCACAACAGAAGCCCCCGCAGCAGGGAGACAGAGGAAGTCACAAGCCAGGGGTCCATCTAACACTTGTAAACACTTTTCAGAGGGGATGCGGATGCTGCTGGCACCGTCCACACCACCCCGCCCACCAGTACTTTCCCGGTACGGCCACACTGGCTGTCTACAATACTGAAATACTTGCATACAAGTTGGTACAAGCCCTTGGAATGACCCTGTCCCTTCGGCCCCCACCCATGTCCCAGAGCCCCCAGGCCTCCTCACTATCCACGTGATGAATGATAAATGCCTGACACACGTGGGCCCTTCAGTGCTTCCCCTGGGGTCAGCGTCCTCATGGTTCAGTAAATATTTTAAATACCACTCCTGTTCACAGACAGCTTGTAACTCAAGATTTGCTTTTTAATTTTTATTTTTGAGAGAGAGCACACATACGTGAGTGGAGGAGGGGCAGAGGGACAGAGAGAATCTCAATCAGGCTCCATGCTCAGTGCAGAGCCCGACGTGAGGCTCAGTCCCACAACCCTGAGATCATGACCTGAGCCAAAATCAGGAGCCGGATGCCCAACCAGCTGAGCTCCCCAGGTACCCCAAGACTTGCTTTTTACATTCTGTTCATCCTCCCTCCCGACCAGCTTCTCAGTGACCACTGGTTAAAATCTTGATTATCATCACTCCAGAACTGTTTTTTTTTCTTTTTTAATTTTTTTAACATTTATTCATTTTTGAGAGACAGAGAGACAGAGTATGAGCAGGGAAGGGGCAGAGAGAGAGGGAGGAGACACAGAATCCGAAGCAGGCTCCAGGCTCCGAGCTGTGCATACAGAGCCGGACGTGGGGCTCAAACTCACAAACTCCAAGATCATGACCTGCGCCGAAGTCGGATGTTCAAATGACTGAGCCACCCAGGCGCCCCACCAGCAATGTTTCTTAAATTCATTAAATTCCTTAATAGTGTATTTTTAGGGGCACCTGGGTGGCTTAGTCGGTTGAGCGACCAACTTCGGCTCAGGTCACGATCTTACAGTTCGTGGGTTCGAGTCCGGTGTCGGGCTCTGTGCTGACAGCCAGCTCAGAGCCTGGAGCCTGTTTTAGATTCTGTATCTCCCTCTCTCTCTGACACTCCCCTGCTCACGCTGTCTCTCTCTCTCAGAAATAAACAAGCCATTTAAAAAAATTTTTTTAAATATTGTATTTTTAAAACTGAAATGAATAGTTAATAAGAAGCACTTACCAAGGGGAGCTCTTCCCACTAAGTTATTCTCTACAGGGCACAGTGAATTGGGTTAGACAAACAGGGACATCGTAATCATAAGGTCCATACACCTAGGTCTAATACCAGTCATGTTGGTTCCCCAAGGATAAAAGCTATCTGCTTAAATCACATGAAACTCAGAGGAAGTCTCAGATCATCAACTATCATTCTCAGAAAGCTAAAGCAAAAATATTAACATGCTTTAGTCTAGAAAGGAGTAGAAGAGTCAAGTACAACGCAACCTGTGCCCCAGCCGCCCTGGCATCAGCTTACCTATCATACCAGTAAATGCAGTATTTTGGAGCCGGGCGTGTCGCTCTGCAGTTGGAAGCATGATCTCTACCTTATTGCTCTTTGCTAACCTAAATTATTTTCCATGTAAGGGAACAGAGAGCGAGGGGGTGGAACAGAATTTCACTTCTTCTAAATGTTTTTGTCTATCTTCTATTGCGGATGCCCAGGCAGGGACAATGGCCAGGAAAGGGAAGAAGGACAAACCAGGAGCCTGTAAATCAGACTTTGGAAACCAAAGGAGGCAGCCGGGATGCGCTACAGCCCCGCCCAGCCCAGCAGCCGAGACGGTGGCCCGAGCGGAATCAGCTCAAAGACGATGCCCACCAACATCTCCACCAAGGAAGAAGAGACTCCAAATTCCATGTCACTATGGGAGGTACCTTTTAACTCACAATATCAAATACAATAGCAAATGTTTAAGAAATACCTTGGAGTAGTAAGTGGAAATAATACCCACAGCTAACATTCATTTAACACTACTGTGTGCGAGGAACAGGGGTCAGGACGTTATTTTTATTTTTTGGTCCTAATCTTCGTCATGGCTCTATTAAGTAGAGATGCCATTACTACACCCATTATTTAGATAATGAAGAAAATGAGGTTTAGAAACATTAAGTCATTTGTCCACCTGTCAAACGGAGATATTCAAACCCAGATCCACCTTGAGCCTGAAGTCTGTTTATTTGTGTGTAACACAGTAAATCCCCCATCATTGGAGGTAATCAAGGAATAGCCGAGGGATCTCTTAACAGGAATGCTGTACTGGGAACCAGAGCAGGTAGAAGGGTATCCGGGAAGATGCATTCTGACCTCGGACCCCTGATAGATGAAAACAGACTGCCTAGTGTCCGCTGGCTTTGTACTAGGTGCTGATCAGACAGGAGGTGCAAGAGACCCTGTGAATGCAGCGAGCACACGGTTAGAGCTCAGAGAATGGACAGCGGCTCTCTTTTTCTGCTCACAACAAAGGCAGCCAAAAAGCAAGGCCATCGGAGAGTCCAGACTCCAGCCAACGTGATCCCTGCAGAGCCGGCACGTGGCAAGCACAGACTGGTTCCTTCTCTGGCCCCGGAACACAATGGCAAGGGCGCAAGCCTGACTATTGCAGGGCAAGGAAAGAGTGGGTTTTTTTCTTTTTAATGTTTATTTTTGAGAGAGACAGAGGCAGAGCATGGGTGGGAGAAGAGCAGAGAGAGACACACACACAGAATCCCCAGCAGGCTCCAGGCTCCGAGCTGTCAGCACAGAGCCCAGTGCAGCCCTCGAACTCACGGACTGCAAGATCATGACCTCAGCTGAAGTCAGACCCTCAACCAACTGAGCCACCCGGGCACCCCGAGTTTCCGTTCTTCTCTTTTTACATTTCCTGCACCGGAATTATTTTCCACCACAAAGCTAATATTTATGGTAATTTAACTGTTCAAATTTGTCTTAGAAAATATCAAGAAACAACCAGAAAAGGAGACGGAAGGACAAGTCTCGCAGGAGGAGAAGTATGTGACACTCCCCCTTCACTAGGAGACGGAAGGAGTGACAAATTCAAGCAAGCTGAAGGTGTTCCTGTAAACCTCCTCATCAGCAAACTTGTGAGGACAGTAGTAACTGCTGTCAAATTCATCTGCAGTGAATACGACCCTGGGAGTACACTGCGGCGTTGTGGATGTGAAGACCCAAACGGCCATACTGATTAAAAGCCTCAAAGGCTTCGATCCTCTGACCTAGGAATCCTCACCCTGGAAATCAAAAAGAGAATTTTGTGGGAGAAAAACATGAAGACCACAAAGGCACACATTACAGGATCACGAAGGATACGATGAACAGCGGAATGGCTAAGAAAACCACAGTACGTAATGCAAAGGAAAACTGTCTCTGTTTATAAGAGAAATGCAAAGGAACAGGCTGAATGAAACATTAAGAAAGCTTCTCAGAGTACTGATTTTTAAATTACAAAATTGTGGGGTGCCTGGGTGGCTTAGTCGGTTAAGCGTCCGACTTTCACTTAGGTCATGATCTCGCGGTTCGTGGGTTCGGGCCCCGCATTGGGCTCTGTNGAAAGAAAAAAAAAAAACATTTAAAAAAAAATTACAAAATTGTATCTACCTGTATTCGAATACACAGGTGTATGTGTAGAAGTACATATGAAATTATATGTATATATATATTTATATATACATAATGTATATGTAATGTATTTTTATATATAATATATATTATAAAATATATTCTTACATGTATTACATATAATTTATGTACACATGAAATTGTGTGTGTATATGTAATTACAACCTAAATTTTATGCTTGCACCTACAAAATAAGGTAACTGAAATTTTAAAAAGTAGTTACTATTAGGAGGGTGACATTACAGGTTTTTGTCTTAACACTTTTTCATATTCTGTGGTTTTAAAAAAATGACTCCAGTTTTTGTAAGAAAGTTTAAATCATCAGCTACAAGCTGAGATACTTGAGCACCTGAATGAAGAAAGAAAAGCTTGGAGGTCAGACATCTGTGGATACCTGAATCCCTTCTATCAGAGGGACCCACCAGGAGGCAATCCCCCACTTTCTAGGACTAGTCACAAGCTTCAAGTCCACACACACACAGATCAGAGCCTGTTTTCGGTAGCCCTGAGGACTCTACAACAATAGCGGACACTTACACAGCGTATGCTCTGGACCTGCCCTACGGAAGCACTTTACAGGCCAATTCATGCAGCCCTCCTAACAATCCTGTGAGAAGAGCCCTAGCACTATTCCCAGTCACAAGTGAGGAAACCAAGACACAGAGAGAGAAAATAAATGGCCCGATCTCGCTCACAGAGGTGGCAAAGCCAAGATCTGAGTACAGACTGGCTCTAAGCTGGTAACTACCAGGCCAAATGACACATGAAAAATGCTCAACATGACTCATCATCAGGGAAATACAGACCAAAACCACAATGAGATACCACCTCACACCTGTCAGAATGGCTGACACGAACAACTCAGGCAGCAACAGATGTCGGCAGGGATGCGGAAAATGAGGAACCCTTTCGCATTGCTGGTGGGAATGCAAACTGGTGCAGCCACTCTGGAAAATAGTATGGAGGTTCCTCAAAAAATTAAAAATAGATCTACCCTAAGACCCAGCAATTGCACTACTAGGTATTTATCCAAGGGATACAAGTGTGCCGTTTCGAAGGGGCCCATGCACCTCAGTGTTTATAGCAGCACTCTCAACAATAGCCAAAGTATAGAAAGAGCCCAAATGTCCATCAACAGATGAATGGATAAAGATGTGGTATATGTATGTATGTATGTATACACACGATGGAGTATTACTCAGCAATCAAAAAGAATGAAATCTTGCCATTTGTAACTAGGTTGATGGAATTAGAGGGTATTATGCTAAGCGAAATTAGTCAGAAAAAGACAAATAATCATCAGACTTCATTCATATGAGGACTTTAAGACACAGAACAGATGCACATAAGGGAAGGGAAGCAAAAATAATACAAAAACAGGGAGGGGGACAAAACATAAGAGACCCTTAAATATAGAGAACAAACGGAGGGTTACTGGAGGGGTTGTGGTGGGGATGGGCTAAATGGGTAAGGGGCATTAAGGAATCTACTCCTGAAATCATTGTTGCACTACATGCTAACTTGGATGTAAGTTTAAAAAAAGTTTTTCAAAGAAAAATAATAAAAGCATATTCAGTGAAGACCATTTTGCCTGTAAAAATAAATAAATACAAAAATAATAATAATAAACTGATAACCACCAAACTAGACCGCCCGTGTATAGACAAGTCTCTCGTCCACTGCTGTGCAGGTACCTCTGTTCCGAAATGTCTTTCCTCCCCTTCGCCCCCTGGAAGAACCCCCCTCCCACACACACACTCCAGAGACCAAACTGCCACCTCTTCAGCAAAATCTTCCCCACGGTGCTCACACGCACCATGAATAGGCACGGAGTTTCAGTCTTCCATGAAGACGGTTAAGAACAGACCACAAGGATGGGCGGCAAAACGACGGGCACGTGCTTAACGCCACTGACCTGTACACGTAAAAATGGTAAAGGCAGTACGTTTAGGTAACAGGCAACTTACCACAATTAAAATTATAAACAGGTCGGTCATAGACAAATAGGTAGGCAGGAAGATAAAATGGGCCAAGCGAAGAAATCAGACCAAGTGAAAGCATACCTCCAGCTGAATACAAACAGAACCCACAGATGCCTCACACATCACACAGATGCCATGCACATCTTTCCAAGACTCTTCCCCTTTGAGCAGGGAGAGCACTCCCTCCAGGAGCCTTCCTGGATACCCAAGTCCAGTCTGCGGAGCCTGGTCACATGCTCCCGCAGTATCATGCCCCTGTACCAGAGCACCTCTCCAAGTGTCTGTCAAGCAACCTGTGCCCTCAGCTGTCAAGCTGAGCTGTCAAGCTCCCTGAAGGCAGCACCCTTATCTTATTTGAGTGTGTCCTCAGGACCTGGCTTAACACATATCACCTTGAATAATTACCAAAGCAACCAATAACTGCTGGAAAAAGGAGAGCCTAGAATACTGCTCCGAACCGTCAAAGCCCACGAACGTGGTTGTCTTGAAGGGTGGTGGTTAAAGAGGGCAAGCCAATGCTCACCAAAAACTGAAAAGATTTTCTAACCTGAACCTGAAAGGCAAAGGGTCCACACCTGGAGAGATTCCCAGAGTCCACTGCCCCTCTCTTAGGTATAGGGGATTTGTGAACAGGTGTTTTTCAGCATCTACAGCCCTCATGGACTTAAAGCTCCATGCCCATCTTCCAATACCCTGGGCCGAGACTCAGGTGCCAGGTGCTGTACAAGGGCTTAGGTCACCTCTTCAAATTCTCTTTTGAGGTCAAGTTTAAATTGCAGTTTGATTAATTTGTCAGGCCCCTCTTCTTTGGGCTAAAATCAGAAAACATTCTTTAATGCTGCTAAATCTTTATCGATCCAGAGAGGTCAGCTCAGAAGGCAGGGGTGGTAATTGCCTGTTCTTTGCATAGCGCGTTTTCCATTCTTTAAGGCAGCCCATACAAGCACAGTTATTTTTCTCTCGTGTTTCTGCCGTAATTACTTAATCACCCCTAATGCCATTCTGCGCATCACACCTCCAAATCTACTCTCAGTTTACGTATCACAAAGGAGAACAAATGCCTGAATCTGCTACAGAGCAAAGTAGGTTTCCTTTTTTTTCTGCCCCCCGCCCCCCACCGCCTCCCCAATCACTGAGCAAAGTCTAAGAGGGGACGCAAGCATAAACCAGGTTGTTCCTCTGTGCTGGAGCCCTGCAAGGCGGCCAGCTGCCAGAGGACACGGAACCCCAACTGAAGGGCATGAACACGCCCTGAGCCCAACAAGGAACACTCAAACATTTGGGCTACTCACAGCTCCCAGCAGGTCATGTTCAAATGACAAGGGTAGCAGACATAAATGGAAGACATGCAGTGGCTTGGGGCTCGGGCAGAAACCCTCCACCGGGAAGCGAAATCCCTGCGTGATTTTGATTCTTCCCCACTTACAAAGAAATACTCGAGGTGAAGGATATTTGAGGAGCTGAGACAGAGAAGTTGAGACTGAGAAGGCACCTTTAAAAGGAGATAATGATGACCTGCTTTTATTTATTTATTTTGTTTTGTCATCCACTAATTTAGTCGAACCACCAGTATCTATAGATGGTCAGTGAGTTATGGAGACGGCAATATGTCAACACGTGGCTGGACTCTGAGGAGCTGAGCCTGAGCTGGGCTAGACGGGACACAACCATGATAATAAAACCTTGAGCAATTCTTCTTCTTCCCACCCTGGGCCTCCGTTTCCTCATCTGTAAACAAGGGAGGAGGAATAGGACTTTTATTGGATTGCTCCCATGTGTAATACTCTTTCTACTCCATTCAGCTGTCTTCCAGAACAAACAGACTTCTGGCCCATGCATGGCTGCATTCTTCACAACATGAATCTTTTTAAAGTGCCATATATATTACGGACTATATTAGATTTTACATATAGAGAGACCATGTTAAATATCTTCTAGCAGTGTTTTTTTCTGAAGACGCAGACTATTTCTTAACAAAGTAAATAAAATTTATTTATAATAAAAGGTGGTGATTGTAAGTTTTAAAGGCACTTTTCAAAAGTAGACCTTCCAATATATATAAATACATTTTACTTATTTTTTTTAATGTTTTATTTATTTCTAGGAGAGAGAGAGAGAGACAGCGTGAGCAGGGGAGGGTCAGAGAGAGAGGGAGTCACAGACTGAAACAGGCTCCAGGCTCTGAGCCGGCAGTCAGCACAGAGCCCGACGCGGGGCTCGAACCCACGAACCGCGAGATCATGACCTAAGTGAAAGTCGGACGTTTAACTGACTAAGCCACCCAGGCGCCCCTATATAAATAGATTTTAAAAGGGGGGGAAAAACCATTTTCATTCATAGCAACTCATTTAAAAGAGAAGCAAGCTTCATTTGGCCATCTCAAAGAAATGTTCCCTGCCTTTTATCCCCTGGCTATACCTATGGTATTTCTTTGCAAATGGTATCAAAAATCAAGGTGTGAGATGGAACCCACCACATTCCATGGCCATTAAATTTGACAAAAATTCTATATTAAATTGGTACGTTCAAGCATCATCCAATAAACTTTGAAGATTATGCCTTCCTCTGAAACAGAATACAGTGACTATTCAGACACAGATTTATTTTTGGATTTAATAATCATTTTTAAACTATATGTTCAAAGGAAAAGAGATCATCACTTCTCACTTTATAACAGTGACTAGTTCAAGTCAACAAGACCTCTAAAATCCTAAATATTTCCAAGATTTATATTCTTTCTTGAAGTTGAATTCATTTTTATTTTAAGATACATTGCTACCACGCAGACCTGTCTTTCCTGAATAGTTTGTTCTAGGTGGGGCAAGAGGGGGTGGGTAAAAGGCTACAAAAGTAATAAGCTCTTTGGTCCTAATATGTTTGCGTATCCTGGTTTTGATCGGAAATGGTAAATGAGAGAAGAAAAGTAAGAGGAAGAAAAAAGGATGCACTGGAAATAGTCAATGAGAGGAAGAAAGCGGATGCATCTGGAATTGCACGGCACTGTGTGCGGATTCATAGAGAGAAATGGGAGACGCAAACTATGTGCCAAAGTAAACAAATATCACAATCATATTAACATTTTAAAGGAGACTCCTGTTCACAACCACACACACTGACAAAGTGCCTGAAGTTCGGCCTCACTGACTTCTCTCGAGGTCTAGATAAAGCATGGCCTACTTCTGTCGGGCTGGCGGGGACCCACAAGCGGTAGCTACCTGGCCTGTTTGGAATTTAGCTGGGTGTCATAAAGCACATGCAAGCATTCGTTCAATTCGCCTTCAACACGCATGGGGCAACTTTAGGCCAAGCTCTGTCCTCAAGAGATGAAGGTGGACATGCACCATGCCCTCCCTCAAAGACATGGTGCAGGGAGAGGCAGCAATGACAGCTGTAACCCCAGAATCCACAACAGCGTGGGGTACACAGCAGGTGCTCAAGAGACATAAAGTAGGCTGGGAGGCAGGGAGGCTGGGCAGAGGCTCGTCAAGAGAGCTGGAGTGCGGTGGGGAGCCTGGCTCTGAAACCACACCCCACAACTCTGCGCCTGTGCACCAGGCCATGCATTCAATGTCGCCACACCTCAGCCTCCTTGTGTGCTCCCTTCTTCGGCAGTGAGGAAAGAACATACAAGGAAATGTCTGGAATGGCATACGTGTTAACCCCCTCTCCACGCACTGCTACCCCTGTCTGGGACAACGACCAGGAAGGACAGAACCACCGTAGGAGTATAAGATCTTTTTTTTTTTTCCTCTTCTTCTTCTTCCCCACCAGGTTGTAATTCTTCCTGCGGAAACCCCTCTCCCCAAGGCTGACTCAGACAAGACTCAGAGGGACTGAGCCAGGAAGGAAGGGGGTGAGGGGTGGAGGGAGAGGGAGAGCGAGTCCTCTGGCTAACTAGAGGGAAAGGAGGAAATGGCCGTCCTCTGGAGTGGAAACCCTAGGTTGTTCTAAAGTGGCAAAGGGGGAAAAGAACTCCTGAGCCAGACACCTGAAATGCTTCTGCTTCTGCTGGCTAGACTCCGCTGGGCCTCTTCGGATTCCTGACAATTAGCAGGAGTTATTTTCTCCCCATCTCCTCCTTTGAATTTCCTTTACTAAATTAAAGTGCCTGCAGCACATTAACACCTTATGTGAGCTTAACAGAAAGCCTAAACTGAGCTTAAATATAATCTTAGATCTTTTTCTTTCTTTCAAAGACTATAGGTGCGTATTTCTGTATATCGAGTTGTGAATGCACGTTTGGCCATGCATATACATACCTGCACACAGATGCATGTGCTCTTGATGCAGGTATGCACCTACAGATGAATATAAACCAGGTTCCTCAGAGTGGAGGGTAGTGTGCCAGACACCATGTATGCCAAGGGAAGGCAGGACAGGGAACTTGTGTGTCTCCCTCAAACACCTGCAAGCTCATGAATAACTAAGGTTTCAACCAGTGAAGAAGCCCTTAAAGTTTCTAAGACAACCACTGGGGCAGGGCTGCAGGGGCTCGAACGCCCTGTGACTGGACCCAGCCCCTAAAGAACCTCTCTCTCTCTCTCTCTCTCTTCCTGGAGGAATGCTTCCCTTTTAATAAACCAGGACCTTTGCCCTAACCAGGATCTCAAACCTTTTGGGAGGTGGGAAGCAGGGGTCCCAGAGCTGCTCTCATCCCTGGAAAAGACCACAATCACACCAGGTGACCTGGAACACTCAGGATTCTGACCCTGAACTCTCTGGCAGTTAAGAGATGCTGCCAAGTTCAATGTCATCCAATTCAACAGGTCTTTACCTAGAAGCAGCTGTGTCCAAAGCCCGGTGCTCAGAGCTTACTTATAGCACCATCCTGTGTATTTTACAGCAACCCAAAAAGGCAAGCGGGAGGGTGGGGTATTACTCCCCGCTCGTAGGTGAGGCATCTGAGACTCAACAACACTGACGGGCCCAAGGTAGATTAGTGCAGGGGCCATCATGCTGCCCCCCCACCGCAGATCTGGCGTTGAGAGTACTGGCTGCAGGTGAAGAATCTGGGCTCCTGGGTCCTGGTTTCAGTTTGGCCTCTGATCTAAGGGTAATCAATTAGGAGCAGGTTGTCACTCCATAAGCCTCGAACTCAGAGAATATAGCAAGAAAAAGAGAGGGCAACTTTTATTCTACAACTCACAGGACAAAGTCAGATAAGAGCCCCTATACAATCACTATTCTGCACAGGTACCCAAGGCCGGGCAGGTGGTATCCTGTCCTCAGCTCTCCCACCAAACACCATCTCCCCTGCCCCCACCCCCTTGGGTCCCAACTCAAGACTTCACGCTTTAAGAGCTCACGCCTATTGCGCCCCGAGGAATCCCTTCACTGTCTGCCTTTCTGGAAGAACGTTAGGAGCCATCACAGTTAGCTCGAGCCCAAAGAGTCAACCCTGAGCTACCTCCTCCATGTCTGAACGTGGCCCGACTGCACCTGGTACTCAGTTTTGTCTCTTTGACCTCACCCGGAGACCCAGCCTGGACTTCTCTATACTCATCGTTGTGATACCGCCACAGCCACACCGTGCCTTCATCCTCAGAATTAAACCAAAACAACTACTAACACGGCAACATTTTCTAGGTAACTGCCAGGTCCCCTCTAATAACATGAAAGTAGAAACTCGTTGTGTCTGTGTTTAAGAGAAACAACAGGAAGTGCTCTCAGTCCCAAAGAACTCACCATCTAGTGAGGAAGACAGAGATGTAAAGGATCGCTGGGATTTGCTGAATCATCTGCCCCTGGAATTTGCCAGTGGCTGGGAGCTGGAAGGGACAGTGACTATGAAGAATGACGGAGTCTGCTCCTGATACTATCTCAAAGGATATAATGACCGGCTGACTTTAACGAAGTGGAAATTTAGTAAGGATAAATGTCAAGTCGTACACTTAGGTGCCCCTGCCCCCCACCAAAAAAGAAATCAACTCACAAGTACAGGGTAGGGAAGATCACATGAGAAAGTCTTAAGGGATCGAGTTGCCCACAAGCTCAATGACTCAGTAGGATGAGGTGGCTCTAAAAGCTAATGCAGCATCAGGCTGCCCTGATTAGAAATGCCACATTCAGAGGGAGAAAAGTGAGATTGCAAATCTGGGTCCCATAGACCGTAAGGGACGAATGGCCAAAAGTGAGCACATTCTGGCGAGCAGTTCGGAGTGTGAAGCCACATCCTGAGTGGAATAAAGAAGATGAGGCCGGAGAATGAACAATCTATGGGGCCACGAGAGTCACTTCAAGTGACACCGTTTACACTATATAAGCACGGAGATGAACCTGTAAGAATTTTTATTACAGCGTGGTTTAAAAGTGCCGAGAAGTGAGGGGGCAGAGGCAAACTATCCGACAAGAGGGAAAAAAATTACACCTCTCATTAGGAAATGACATCAAGTACAGTATCAGATAGTTATCGATGTGAAAGACGGTGATGAAATTCTGTTTATAAGGCAAAATTACAAAATATTATGCACCAAGACTATACTTCATTTTGTGGAAACAACATATACACAAATCAAAGATGGCACTAGAACCTGGTCTGAAAGACTATGTAGTGTGACGCTAACAACACTGAATAGTGAAATGACTGGTAGTTTAAATTTTTACCTTCACTTTTATTGTTTCATAATCAGCATATATTGAAGATCTGTTATGAAAAAAAAATCTAAATGGGCTACCATATGAAAAGAGGAGAGCAACCAAATGTTCACATTGTGTAGCTCCAGCACAAGAGGGAGTTAGGATTGATGGGTACGGACTGAGGAGACCCCGAGGAGACTCCATCTGAGCCCAATGTAAAGAGAATGGCCAGTTAGTGAAATAAACGGCCCTTTGTTGTAATGAGCTCCCCATCAAAAGAAATGTGCCTCTAGGAAGCAATAAGGCTCTTAGCAAATGCACTGTGGAAGCCTCCGTGTGTACAGGGCTACCTCCTCCTAAACAACCCTCAGGGTTCCCTCTAATCTATATACTCCAATCCCTTGGTGGATCTGTGAGCTCTCCATGCTCCAGCATCCTACAAACTCAAATCCTCAACCAAACTTTTAGGATCTACCTCTCTGCTCTCTCACCAAATCAGGGCCAAGTAGAGTACGGTTAAAAGAACATTCAACTGGGGATCAAAAGGTCCAGATCCCAGTGGTACCACTGGAAAGAAGAATCTGGCCTTGAACAAGTCAATCTCTAGAAGCCTCAGTCTCCCCGTCTGCCAAATGGCAGTAAACTGTACACAATCTCAAAAGATTCTGCGGACATTTCAAGAAAAAGCCCGTGGGGTGGCTTTGTAAACAGTCAAGTGCTATACAAGCAGGAGATGATGATGCTCCCATCAGGAGAGCGGTTAAAGCTGAAGCTGGATAGCCAGCTGATAGGGCAAGCTACAGGCATCCGGTCCTCTGGAAGCAGACACAACCGTACCGCCAAGGTCCTGACTCTACTGCGCTGGGGCTCGAGCACCATCTGTATGCCAAGGCCCTCCAGTCCGTCAGCTTCCCCTGACTACCTTGTCAACTGCAAGGTATAATAATGCATTGCTGCTTCTCCAGCTTCTGGGATGAGTCTTGATTTTTTTTTTTTTACTAGGACTACATGATTTTTAGGATGAGGACCAAGGTCGCTACCTTCATCCGTGATCCCTAAGAGCTACTGGGCACTCAGGAAAGACTTCCTGATGATCTGACCAAACCCTAACCGAACTCTGCTACTTACTGTGTAGCCGACAGACCAGCCCCACGGGCATCATCTCAGAACATGCTAGAAATGCAGATTCTCAGGGCCCAGTCCCAGATCCACTCCATCAAACCTTGCATTTTTAACAAAATCGGCAGGTGACGCACATGCTAGCAAGTAAGGCTGGTCTACATACAACCACCAAGAAGCAAAGGGAAGCCCTGAGGTATGCTCATCCCACCAGATCTCCACGGCCCAGAAAAGGGCCTCGTGCATTCATCCACTCCTTTATTCATTCACTCATTTAACAACCGGCTGTTAAATTCCCATACTGTGCCAGCCACATGCCAAGGCGCCAAGTTCTGTTCTGACCGGCTGTGATATCTGAATGGTAAGGCTCCCCCAGTATCCGAGATGATCTCCCAGGACAGCTGCCTGCCCACAGCACTTCAGATAAACCCAACTTCCGTCCCTCTGAATTCCAGATCCCCCAACCCTGGCCCAGCTCCTCAAATGCTCTGCAGGTAGCAGGGATGGTGTCTCTTCCCAAACTGCTGAGAAACCTGAGAAACCACCCCCACGACAGCCATGGCCATGGCCCAACAGTTTGGGCAGAGCCCCTTTGTATTTCCGCAGGTGCTACATTCCGAAGATACTTCTTCTTACAAAGCATGGCAGGAATTCTATACTTAGGGAAGAAAAGAGGTTAAAGAAGGGCCTTATTTTTCCCAGAGGAGAGCGGAGACTCACAGAGAGGTTTACATTTTTAAAAATGTATTTATTTTATCAGCCACATGCTGGCAAGGCAAACATCCCCTTAAAGACATTTTGCAGACAGAGACAGGCCGGGAACACGCTGGAGGCGGCTCACCGATGCACCGCGATTACAAGAGCAGCCCAAAGGGATGAGGACCAGATGCTATCTCCTGCTGGAATGACCGTCCGCCTGCCTGCCACCTCTACACCAGGTCAAAGCTACTTCGTGCCCATCAAATACCCCCTGCTTGGGCCTGCCAAACTGCCTCCGCGCCTCCCGTCCCCGGAGAGCCTCCCAATTAGCCCGGGTCACTCCCGACGGAGGGCAGCAGTGTGCTCCACATGCTCTGCGTCACCTTTGGGCACCTGTAACTGACGACGAAAAGTGTAATTAACACACAGATGCAACGGTAATCTCGAACACGGTCACAGTGCTGGAAACTGCCGGCACTGGTAGGATCCCAGGCAAACTCAGCTCCTTGGTTTCATTGTCCAAAAGGTGATTAGAAATAAGCGTGCTGTGTCTTACATCTGCCTCAAAGCTCGCACTTCCGCTATCTTCCATCAAGTTACCCTTTGAGTCACAGGAGTTAGCAATTTGGGAGTGCTGACCATGTCTCCCACAGTCCTGTCTCTCGTTCAGGTAACTGTCTCCTTCCCAACAGTGAGCATTTTGAGGGCAGGGGCTGGGCTGGGCTGTGCTCGGCACAGCACCTCTGGAGCCCAGCAGATATCTGTCTGACACATCCAAGTTTCAGGAAATACTGGTAGAATGTCAACCCATTCAACAAGCAATTAATTGGTGCTGCATTTGGTTGTTTGTTTGTTTTTTTTAATGTCTATTTATTTTTGAGAGAGACAGAGCGAGGAAGGGCAGAGAGAGGAAGGGGCAGAGACACAGAATCCGAAACAGCTCCAGGCTCTGAGCTGTCAGCACAGAGTCCAATGCGGGGCTCAAACCCATGAGCTGTGAGATCATGACCTGAGTCGAAGTAGAACGCTTAACCGACTGAGCCACCCAGGCGCCCCCATGAGTGCCCAGCTTTAAGATTACAATATGGGTGTCTTCTACCTTCCATAAGTTCAAGTTATGCCACTTCCTTCTCATGGAAGACCCACATTAGTCCGGTAACAGTTTTTCCCATACAAGTGAGAATCCCCTTCAGAGTTCTTTCAGTTGGAGAAAACACATACTGACGTAGGTTCTTCCTAAAAGCAACATGGCAAAATGCGAACTTTTGAAAACCAGGGGATAAATACTCTTTGCTTTATGCTCAGTTTACCATGTGACTCTTGGTTTCAGTCCAGGTCATGGTCTGACAGTCTGTGAGTTCGAGCCCCATGTCCGGCTTTGCACTGACGGTGCTGAGCCAGCTTGAGGTTCTCTCTCCCCCTCTCTCTCCCCTTCCCCAGCTCATGCTCGCACTCTCTCTTTCCCTCGAAATAAATAAACTTTCAAAAAAATTCCCAGAAATACTCTACTTTTGGATAGCAGGGGAAGGTTAATAAAAAAGAAAGGAAGACATGTGAAAGCCCTTAATGGCCTTTTGAGACCAAACAAGAAACAAGGGCTATAAAAGCCGGGATGAAAACTGCAGTGTGAGGGGTGAGGGAATTCCTGGGGCAGAGCAAGCCAAGTGCAACAGAAATGGAATTTTCTTATCCACAACATCGCACACAGATCCACCCCCAGTCTGGAATTCATTGTGTACTGAATGCATTTTCCACACACCAGCCTCTCCTTCTGCAATTGGCCAGATTTCCCATCTGGTTTTCAAAATATCAGTGCACAGAATGGTATACGGTGTCTGCACCCTGCACTGTTTGCTTACGAGGGGAACCACAGCCCACAGCAGCATGTGCTTCTCACGAGCATTCTGACTTCATCCTCTCCCCAGCTGTCAAGGCCACATGAGAGAGAAGGGCAGTGAGGCGCAAAGAGATGAAGGATAGCCCCGGATTATGCCCTGGGTCCCGAATCTCACCTCTTCCCCCGAAATCCAGTGTTCTCATCACCAACCCCTCCCCCTCCCCCTCTTTGCACTGAGCATCTCTGTCCAACAGAAATGCAAGGCAAGGGGCACCTGGGCGGCTTAGTCAGTTAAGTGTCTGACTTTCACTTGGGTCATGATCTTGCGGTTCGTGGGTTCGAGCCCCGTGTCGGGCTCTGTGCTGACTGCCAGCTCAGAGCCTGGAGCCTGTTTCAGAGTCTGTGTCTCCCTCTCTCTCCGACTGTCCCCTGCTCATGCTGTCTCTCTCTCTCTCCTAGAAATAAATAAAACATTTTAAAAAAATTAAAAAAAAAAAAAAAGAAATGTAAGGACAGCCATGGGGGTCATGGTCCATTTTCTAGTCACCACTTTACAAAAGGTAAAAAGAGGGGGCAGCTGGGGGGTTCAGTTGGTTAAGCATCTGACTCTTAATTTTGGCGTGAGATCAAGTCCCGAGTCGGGGCCTGCTGGGATTCTCTCCTCTCTCTCGTTGCACCTTGCACACGTGCAGGCTCGCTCTCTCTCTCTCTCCCTCCCTCAAAATGAATAAACTTTTAAAAAGGTAAAAAGAAACAGGTAAAATTAACTTCAATAATTTTTCAACACATCAAAATATTATTTCCACCTGTAATCAATAGTTTACAAAACCACGGAGATTTTACCTTCTCTTTCCATACTAAGTCTCCCGAGGCCAGTGGTCATTGTGTACCTCCGGGTACCCAGCTCAATCCAGAGGCCACCTTCCCAGCACTGAATGGCACAGGTGGCTGGTGCTACCATGATGCACCGCTCTGGCCTGGTTGCGCATCTCCTACACATGCCTCAGTCTCCCGGAGCCTGCCGCCTGTTGTCTCCAAGCACCTAATGCCTTCCCACCGGCACGGCCTCCGCTGCTGGATCTGAGAATGGGGAGGCTGGTGCTCAGTCCACAGCTCTCCGTGTTTAAGGACTTTTGCTCTACCCTTCAGGTCTCACCGGAAGTACCACTCCCTCCAGGAAGTCTTCCCTGATTCCAGCTCCAACAGTTACGTGCGCCTCCCCTGCGCCCAGGGCACCCTGGCTTCACCCAGCACAGCCCCAGAGGCCAGATTGTGAGTGCCTGCAGGGCGATGTTCTCCACCGTTCTATGTTCCTTGACCACAGGACTGTGTCTGCTGCACTCAGACCCTAGGCCTTATCTCCCAGCCCAGCACAGGCTCAGTAAACGTCTGCCAGGTGCACTGATGGATGGCTGGATAAATGAATGGACTTCCTCCTAACAAAATCTCTCTCTCTCTCTCTCTCTCTCTCCCCCTCTCTCTCTCCCCCCGCGCCCCGCCCCAGGCCCTGGTTTCCTCGTCTGTAAAATCTCGGTGGTTGCTTCCAGCTCTGCAAGTCAACAGTGAGTGTGTTGCCTTCACTGTTTCATTTACCCTCACTGCACAACCAGTTCGACCAGCCATGTGACACAGGAAGGGACGCTTCTTAGAATATGCCTTAGAGTTCCACGCTCTGCGAAATGGGGCAAAATAAACTGCTTTCAGGTCTTCTGAAAGTATCCTGTGAGCCTCCTGCTATTTCACAGAAGCAGAGACAGAAACGTAGCCTCTCGGAGAATTCTTGAATACCTCCCCTGGCCAATCAGTTATGTATTTCTTACACAGACCATTTTCAGTTTTGATCCTTAATGAGTCAATGTCGTGAAAAGATCGCAAGGTCGGGCTGTAGACTCTCAAGTGCTGGTTTTCATCGCCACCACCTGTCTACCAGCTAACTGCCTGATCATAGTGCTATTTAACCTCTGTGCACCTTGATCTCCACATCCATAAAATGGGGACAACAACATAACCAACTCAGAGCTGTTTCATAGCAGAGCCCCTTAAATGCCGTACACGGCCAAGCGAATGTTAGCTACCACAGGTATTATTTCTTCTGAAGCATGTCGGAGTCAGATGACAGGAGCGACCCACAACACACACAGCCACTCCGGGGGCCAGGCCTAGGGACTCAGACAAAGGCCGCAGAGAACTCAGTGCACTTGCATGCTAACATCAAACAGCCTCAGAATGCACAGCCTCACAAAGCCAAGTGCCCAAGGTGCTGCCTGGGGACTTTGGGTAGGAAGCAGCCCAGGAGGGCAGGCGTCCCCAAATAAATCCCCAGACTGGCCCCACCAGCAGGTGGAAGAGTGACAAGGCGTGCCTACTGGAGCACGAAGCAGAGACTGCCTGTCTCAGGAGGGCAAGGCCCCCACTGAGCAAGGGAGCTAGCTGGGGGCAGGACTCCGTCCACCTCTTCTCTCTCTCTCTCTCTGTCTCTCTCTGTCTCTTTCTATCCTGCAGTGTTTTCAGGGGCACCTGAACTTTCCCCGCGCTGGTTCTGCCTATCACACAGGGACTAGGTTCGCATGTCCGTGTGCACACACGTGTGCTGTGTGTGTACGCATTTTATTCTTTCAGAAGAAAGCCCTCTGCAGCCCGAGAACGAGTCACCAGTGATCCCTGTCAATGCGCCAGCAGCCTGCCCCTCTTCATTACGGACAGAGAGATAAAAGCTCTCGCAGTGCATTAGCTGGCATACGCCTGCACAGACAGTACAAATAAATTAATTGTGCCTCTTCTCCAACAGCCCGAGAGGTGTGCGGGAGGGGAAAATGCTCTCCGTCTTGTTTCATTAACAAATTAAACTGAAATTGAGCTGTGACCATTCTCTTAACACGCTCGGCTTCTGCAGCGACATCAGAGCGCCGTCCAATTGGGGCAGCATCTCCCCAGGAGGGAGTACGGACACTAGGAAACAGCGTGTCTCTAGCCCAAGACAGCAAGTGTCCTACACCAGGGTCCTGGTGGGGGTCGGGGTCCCCCAGGGGCCACCTTAACAGTGGGTGCCCGGGGAAAAAGACTTGCCCATTAAATCCCAGGTGCTCTTGCAACAGGGAGGGTGGGTCAGTCACTGACCCCAGGCCAACAAACAAACCAGTCCGGTGGCCAGTGGCCGGCCGTGGTATGTACGCAGAGTGAAGGGTTTTGTCATCAGGCAGACTCTGTCATGCTGAGGATGGTGAGCATTCCAGAAGGAACAAAGTTACTCAAGACCAACTCGAAAAACAGGTTGGACTGCCCTTCGCCACAAGCTAAGATTACACCCTCAAACACACCTTTCTTCGATCCTGAGACGCTTACTTTTGCAGAGCAGTTAAAGGCAATTTGTTACAACGCTGTGATTTTCTTGATGCTGGCTCGGTACTGCGTAATTGAGGCAATCTACATTTTATATGCTGAAGGGGGCATGGCTGAAAAGCTGATCCTTTCATGTTTTCTCTCCAAAGAGACAACAGTGCTCACAAGCGAGGAGGGGAAACAGGACAGGAAACGGGGGCCCCTTCACCCCATTAACCGACGACCTGCAAGGAAGTTAGATCACGAACAGCTAATCCAACCGTAAAATATGCCCAAAGTATTTATTAGACAGGTAGGCTCTGGGTTTGGTTTTTTTTTTTCACTATAAAATGCAAGAATCTGAAAAATTCGAAGCAGAAAACCCGACCTCAAATGGCTAGGTCCTGCCTATAACACTAAACAAAGAAGTTAAATAAAATCTGAAAAAACAGTAATAAAGCCATCCCAAAACGTTACCATGATCGCAGAAATACCAATCACGCAATGAGGCACCACGGAGCCAAACCTTTATAAAAACAACACTATCTAATGCAGACCAAGCTGTTGAAGAACTGATACCTTTCCGTGCTGCTGAGGCACCGTGAACTGGTATAGCCCTCCTGGAAAGCGATTTAACAATATCCATTGAGAGCCAAAAAAATGTTTGTGCCCTTTAACCCAGAAATCCTGCTCTAGGGAATTCACCCAAAGGAAATAATCTACAATAAGGATGAAGCCATATCTCCAAGTATTATTTATGATAGTACAAAACCATAGGGGCGTGGGGGGGAATCTAAGTATCTAATAATAGGTGTATGGTTAAATAAATTCAGCCCATGGGATGATAGACTGTAAGACCATTAAAAACCATCTTGGAGACTCTGTAACCATTTGGAAAACATTTGCTTAAGGTTTACTGCAAAGAGCAGAATACAAAATTGGGCCGACATACGATTACAGCTATATAGAAATATGACTGCATTCAGACAAGGGCTAAACGAAAAATGAAAACAGTTGTGTGAGGATGGTGAGCTTGTGGGTGAACTTTTTTCTTCCGTTTCATTGCCTTTATTGTGGTTACAGCGTCTTATTTTGTGAAATAAAGAGAAATCACAGGGTGTAGATGCAGCAGTTCGACTCAAGTCTCATAAGGAGGACTCAGGAATCTGGGAGACCAAGATGCTAGGTTTTGAGCATGGGACAACACAGCGTCTCTGTCTTTTGCTCTGCCTGGGGCCCTCCAATCCCATCCCCAGCCTGCCTTGCTGGCCAAGAAAGGGGCGCTCAGAGAAGCCACATGACCTACTCGCGACTCAATAAAGCGACCAGATGACCGACACGGGATGAGACCCCAGACTATTTTGCCTGAAAGCCCTGGCCCATCCTGTCTACTGTGGGCTCTAATGCCAAGGTCCCTTCCTTCTCTGGGAAACAGTCTCCTTAATAAAACCAAGAGACTAAAACTTTCTTTCAGAACCATGTGAATCGGACCCCCTGTACCCAACTCACCTGTACTGCAGGTTAAAGCCCCAACCCCCAGCTAGTGCATCAGAGCATCTATCCGGGGCTGAAGTACCAGAATGTGAATGTTACCAGCCACACAGGGAATTCTTCGGGCATAGGGATTGTTGAGAACCACTAGTCTATGGATCCTGCAAACATCTGCCAAGTCCAAACACTCAAACTGAAATGTCCATCTCCCCCCAAGATGAAAAAAACTCTGTGGGATGTGGGGAGAAAAAAAACATATTTAGAGGCCTATACTTGCTCAAATGAGCATTTAATCTCAGAGTTAAAATGTCAGAACACAAGAGAGACCTGTGTTTCTCAGACACATTTTTTCCTGCCAGAGTCATTTCTGAGCTACCAGGTATTATCCGATTGCATGCGCCCTGTGTTTAGCATAGTAATCGGGACATAGTAAGTATTCAAAGTGCTTGCTGAAAAAATGAGTGAATGAATAAACCAGCAGGTAGTATGGTAGTATCTGTGTCCCCCTGGAGTCAGCATGGGTTTGCCCACACTGCATAAGCTAGCAGGACATGGAGGTGGGGGTGGGTAGCACTGCATGGTGGCACTGTGTCCCCAGCCACCAGGACAGGGCATGGAGTGCTGTCCACATGTGAACGGTAGTTGAATAAATGAACGGCAGGCATCAGAAAGAGCCAGAGGGGAGGGGAGTGAATGCTCCCCGATCCAGCCATCTCGAATCATAAACGGATACTGTTCCTACAGAAGGGAATGAGAAGCAGGAAACAGAGTTGGTTTTTTTAATGCTTTTTAATGTTTCTGTATTTATTTAGAGAGAGATATCACACAAGCAGGGGAAGGGCAAAGAGAGAGGGAGAGAGAGAATCCCAAGCAGGTTTCCAACACTGAGCCCGATGAGGGGCTCAAACTCATGAACAACGAGATCGCAACCATGACCTTGAGCCGAAATCTAGAGTCAGATGCTCAATGGACTGAGCCACCCAGACGCCCCAAAACACACAGCTTTGGAACCGAGTACACACCAAGCCCCCTGGGACCGGCACCTCCACACTCACCGGTCCCCAAGAAAACCTCACGACTAGAGCAGGTAGATGAGTGACAGGTAGCTGGGACTAAATGCTTTTCCCTAACACACGGGCAGGTAAGGAAGAGACACAGGGCTCAAAACCACATTCTTTACAATCCAACTAAACAGAAGGTGGTCAACGGAGAAAACGAGGAGGAGAATAAAAGAATTTTATAATAAAAGAATAAAAGAAATTTAAGTCTGCAATAACAGCCCATAAAGGAGCCACAGAACAAAGGAAAGCCACACACAAAATTGAAGATACATCCCAGAGGAAGCACAAGGCTGGCCTCAGACAAGTCTAACACGTGGC
>NW_027529526.1:7226855-7238662 GCF_008692635.1 Crocuta crocuta
AGCCTGGGGACACTGGCAGGGAGGCTCAGCTGGCCGCCTAGGGGCCCATCTCTCTCCCTTAAGGCAGTAATGGTAGGTGCTGATACCACTCCAAACTGCCATCAGCTGCCAACACATCAGAATCCGAGAGAGGTTACCCTCAGACGGCTGGAGAGCTCTGAGGGACAGAACCCCTGAGCCCCCACGGGAGCATCTCACAGGCTACTCAACGCTCCCCTCTGAAATCAACCTGGCCTGGATTCAAATCCTGCTTTTTACCATTTGCTGACCTCAAGATCTTCATCTCTCAAGACTCAATTTCCTCGTCTGTAAAGGGAAAGAATAAAACTTCCCTCGTAGAGCTGTTCTGAGGATTAAAGACAAGTCCCCTCGTGGGCTTACC
Source organism: Crocuta crocuta (assembly GCF_008692635.1). NCBI lineage: Eukaryota > Metazoa > Chordata > Mammalia > Carnivora > Hyaenidae > Crocuta > Crocuta crocuta. The sequence continues at coordinate 7,227,238 of NW_027529526.1, forward strand.
ACAGGGCAGAAACCCGTAAAGCTGCAGAGAACGTTACCTGTTACAGCAGCTACTACAAGCACTGTGAGGTCTGATGTGCACATCACACGTTTCCCCAATTCACACAGACTAACTAGATGTTCTGCTTTCTCGAATGTTTTCCCATTCTACATAAAAAGCTTCGTGTATGAACACAGGGCATATACTTGTTATTTTTAATAGGCATGGAGTCAGTACCTATTCCTCTCCTTAGGGACCTAACTTTTTAATGATTTCCACATTAGATTTAACATTAAATGCAAATTGATCCATAAAGTCATCTAATTAGAAATTAAGCATGCCATAGACATTGCCCAGGATTTAATTAGAAGAGCAACACGATATGATGAGAAAATGCCCCTCACCAGGAGGAGAAGCTGGGGACGGAGCTCCGCCTCAGCCAATTACTGCCTGAGATCTGGAAGGTCGCTTCGCCTGTCTGGGCCCCAGAAAATGAGCAAGTTAGATTTCAAAGATCCTTTCCCGTCAAAGAAAAGAAATCTGAAATTAGGATTGCTTCGGGAACCATGTACGGACCACCCATCTCTGGAGATGCAAAAACTCAGTAAAGCCTTAAGGAGCTTACACATTATGGAGACACGTGGGCAGCTCAGTGGGTTAAGCACCTGACTCTCGGTTTTGGCTTAGGGCATGATCTCCCAGTTAATGAGTTCGAGCCCCACATCGGGCTCTGTGCTGACAGGGCGATGCTTGCTTGGGTTTCTCTCTGAGCCCCCTACCCCTCTCAAAATAAATAAGCTTTAATAAAATTATACTTTTAAAAAAAGTTTCCTGGGGGCGCCTGGGTGGCTCAGTCGGTTAAGCAACCAACTGCGGCTCAAGTCATGATCTTACAGTTCGTGAGCTCGAGCCCCGCCTCCGGCTCTGCACTGACAGCTCAGGGACTGGAACCTGCTTCAGATTCTTTGTCTCCTCTCTCTCTGCCCCTCCCCGACTCATGCTCTGTCTCTCTTTGTCCCAAAAATAAACAAACATTAAAAAATTAAAAAATAAGTTTACAGATTATGGAAACCACAGCCTGTTCATCCACCAACGCACCCTGGCTTGCTTGCTTGCTTTTTCTTTCCTCTTTTTCTTTTTCTTTTTTTTTTACTGGTAAACATGGCTTTACTAAGGCATGTAGAACTAGTTTTGGCACTTGAAACTATTTCTCTTTCTGAAATGTGGATATGGAATGACGTCAATGAGACACGCCCCCCACCACCTTTCTGGTAACAAGGACTGGGTAAAGCTTCCAAGACGATTGTCACCATTGGTGCATTGTACCGTTTGTTGGATGTCGCCCTAAAATCTGGCTTAACTCTTTCATGTTCCTAAAAAGTAGCACATTTTGTTTGGTCCTGGAAGCAGCAAGTCTCTGCTGCCTCGAGGTAGGACGCTCCGGTGTTAAGGGTTCCATCACAGGACTCTGTCTGGTCAAGAGGGGAGGGAAGAAACATGCCCTAGCCTGCTAAGCAAGGGTTCAAACTGCCATTGGAGGCGATGCTAACTGGCACACACACACCCCAGCGTGCCCTCCCCTTTTTGGGGAGCCTACATCCTCCACTTTCCAAAGCATAATTTTCAAGGCACAGAGCCTCACAGCTCTTAGCTCAAGACTGGTCAAGCCCTACATCAGGCTCTTTGCAATTTCAACAATCCCCGACCCCACCTCCAACCCAGAGCTTCTCCCAGATCCAACTCTGAAAGGGTTGCTAAGATTTCTCTCAGCACTGCTTGTCCTTTTCTGCACAAAAGAGTCCTTGTGCCTCGCCTGGCCTTTTAGCCGAGAAGAGTGGAAGTGGGAGAGAAGAGATGTGTGGAGAAGCCACAGGGAATGAGCAGGTAGCACAGGTCTAAGGGCTTGAGGGCTACGGGCAGTGGCTGGGAGCTACCGCAGCCTGCACTGGGCAAGGCAGTGGCATCTCCCTCTAGGGGGGAGACTCATGGGATGATACCCCACCCTCATTAATGTGCGCGCCATCTGGCCCTGGGGCAAGGGTGTCCTCGGTTGAGTGCCACCACAGTCCCTCCCACTCCAGGCAGAGTCAGAGACATATCTCCGCGCCCCCCCCCCACCCCCGCCCCTGCATCCCTCCCCAAACTCCTCTGGAGTTTTGCTCTGTTCAGAGTCAGCAAACACGGGCTGCTTGCCCGTGTCTCTTGGAAGAGACCCCAAGGAGGGGACTTGGGAGGATCTAGGCCAGGACAGTAAAGCCCTGTTTCTAATTTCCTGGAAATGTCACTACCAAAGAGATAGTGAGTGCCCACAGCCACTGGGATGTCTGAAAGCAACCACAACTCAGAAGGGGCTGCTCCGAAGAGCCTCAGACCCCCTCCCCAAGAGCACCCTCATGTTCCCAAGAACATCCCAGAGCAACACTTTCAAACTTAAGATATTTTTTTAATGTTTACTTATTTTAAAGAGAGAGAGAAACCACACGTGCATGAGAAAGAGAGTGGGGGAGAAGCAGAGGGAGACAGGGACAGAGGACCTGAAGCAGACTCCATGCTAACAGCAGAGAGCTTGATGTGGCGCTCGAACTCACCAACTGGGAGATCATGACTTGAACCAAAGTCAGACGCTTAACCGACTGAGCCACCCAGGTGCCTCAATGCCTTCAAACTCTTCAAAGTTAGAGGGCTGCCCTTAACTGAACATAATGATATATATAAAGCATATGGAAGTAAAATTTATACTTATACTGCTCAGCCCAAATTTCAGGTGAAGATACTTAAACAAGGTAACATTCATACAGAGGTTATTGCTATTTGATAAAATGTCTCCTTTTGGAAAAAGCTTGGGTCACAGCAAAACAAATGTAAAACATCATCTGACTATAGACTGGCCTTGGACTGTACTTGAGAACCCTCTGGGAATAAGATAAGTATAATTTAGAGAAGGAAAAAGAAAAGACACTGGATTCAAAATTACCCCTCCACAACATCAAAATGTTATTTTTACACAGCTTCACGTTTGAATCGTGTTGATAATTCTACCTGAAAGGGAAGCGGGAGAACATCGAAATTTCTACAGAAGAACCCCATGACTCTGCAGACCTGACATCAAAGCCCTGACCCACAAGATCTGGGGGGATGGGAGGTGTGGGGGGCCAAGGGGGTGCAGGTGGACAGCGAGGAAGAGGAGAGAAAGAGCACCAGTGCCCTCCCTCTGAAGAGGAACTTCATAGCTTACAGTCACTTGCACTTTCCTCTTCTCTGATGTCCCCAAGATAGTCCTGTGGGAAGGGGGAGAAGGGGAGATGCCCGCTTATCTCTGCTTCATACTCCGAGAGGTGGAGGAGTCTGAGAAAGGTCCCACAGCAAACAAGGGACAGGTCTGGAATCCCAGCCTCAGGTCCTGCCAGGGCCCAGCATCGTCCATGAAGCGTAACTCACAGAGAACCCACAGGGTACATCTTTCCCAGGTATGCTCAGCGGCTCTGCATGAGGGATGCCGGGAGGAGACAGCAGAGCTAACTTTGGGACATCGCTACCAGAGATGCACTTACCCTACCTCCCAGCATGAGCTGGGGGGAAAGAGAGTCACTTCTTCCTCTTGTATCTCAATAAAGATACCTAGGAGCCAGGCCCTGGTTCTAAACACCGTGTACATTAACTCATTTTACTCTTATGACAGCCCTACGAGGCAGGTACTCCAATTAATACCCCCACCGTACTCCAATTAATACCCCCACCATATAATTATTCTGTAAGCAGCAAGGTTAAGTAATTTGCCCCTAAGCAAAGAGCTGGAAGCTGGTGGGCCAGGAGCCAGGCGATGTGAGCCCAGATGTCGTTCACTAAGCTATATGGCCTTGAAAGACGTCCCCATGTTAGCAGATTCAAGCCTGCCATGGACTTGGGGCCATGGGTGGGGTGCAGAACCCCCACAGCTCACTGATAATACCACAGAAAAAGCCTCCTTGACTTCCAGATGCTTCCAACCTTCAGAAACATGCAGGTCAGCTCCCCCCGTCCACCTCCCGTGATTGGGTTATTGCTGGAGGACCGTGTATTAAGGCAAACACCACTTTGACATAACCTAATAACCAGCCCATCTCCCAGCACTCGGCAAGAATGAGTGCTACGGGGCATGCGTGCAAACTTGATTCCCAGTCCAGGAGTGATTTCTGCGGGAAGCGTAATTCCATTGTCCACGTCGCCCAGCACATCTTACATCCATAAAGCACGAAACTTCCATCAGTCAGGACACCCATGGATAAGGGCCCTGCCTCCTGACCCATGTTTCAGGTGCGGCTAGACCCCTTCTGGTGACAGAAAGTCAAACCTAATCTGATCTTTCCATTTGGAAACAGAATACCAAATGCACACACATAACTGTATACAGAAGGCAGCATTAGAGCAGAGACCTCTAACTGCCCCACATTCAGGTCTGCTGCTTACTCATTTATTATTAGCTCAAAATTACTCTCGATATTGTAGCCTGGGATCACTGCAAACTGCATTCATTGTAATCCTGACCGTATGGGCAGGCCACAAAGATAAAGGCTCATTCTCCAAAGCTTTACAAATCCACTCAGAAACTGTTCCGTAGGGCAAACCACAGGGTGGGGGGTTGTACTTGCAATGGAGAAAGCTGAAAGACAAACCTCCTGCGTAAGACCCTGGCCCAGCTGGTCAGCTGGGAGCAGCGGAAGCCGTGACCTTGGGGCATGGAGGGAGTGAAAGCTGTTGCTGAGAACAGGGCTGGCCAACCAGAGCCCACGGGCCAACTGCAACCCACCATCTCTTTTGGTACAGCCCACAAGAACACTTTCTACATTTTGAAACTTTTTTTTAATCAAAATAATAAATTACACAGCACACACATTTCACTGTCCATAAAAAAGGTATTGAACATGTCCATCGCTCTGTAAATTGCCAGTGCCTGTGGCTACTGTCCCACAACTTCACAGCTGAGTAGTGGTGATAGAGATCATGTGGCCTGCGGAGTCAAAACCACGTACTACCTGGCCACCTACAGAAAAAGCTGGCTGAGCCCTGACTTCAAAGCAGTGCTGGAAACAGGACCGTGAAAACACCTAAAAGGGAGTCCAGGAGGAAAATACGAACCGTCGTTTCCTGAACACTGTTTCATGCCCAGGGATTGAGTCACAAGGACCAGCGGTCTGCAGCCAAGGGGAAGAGACACGGCCGCCCAAGGGCCCTGTGCGTCGCCAGGCACCCTCTCCACTTCAGAGACGCCCCCTTTCGCTCAGAGAGAGAATGAGGCAAGATGGGTCAGGTGACTCTGCTTGCCCTGCGGCTCCAGCGCAACAGAAAACGAGGGCAAATGAAAGGGTGAGCTGAAGTTCTCACCAGAGTGGAGACCACATACCTCCTCCTCCTTGCAGCCCTCCGAGGAGAGCTAGCAACCAGGGGACAAGGAGCCTGTCCTAAGTCATCAGGCTTCTTTGTGATGTTTCTTAGTGCAAAGGAAGCCAATGGCAGTCTCGGCGTTGGGGAAACTAGGAAGTGGACACGGAAGCTTTGTCAAGCTTTTATTAAAAAATAAATAAAGATTCAGGATTATCCTTGCCCTCCTTTCCCCATCCTCCTCACCACCTCTGCTAATCTGAGAACCCCTAGAGCTGGGGTTGGTTGCCTGATTTAGCAAATGAAAATTCAAGATGCCCAGTTACATGTGAATTTCAGGCAAACAACAAGTAATTTTCACTGTAACTGTCACAAACGTTGTTTCCTGGAAATTCAAAGACCTACACTAAAAAGTACTGATTGCTGGTCTAATACTCAAATTTAACAGGGCAACTCGCCTTAGGATCCGAATCCCACCCAGGAGGGGACTCCTTGACAGCGGCCCCTTCTGGTGAAGCTCGGCCTGGCAGCTCCTGTCTCTGGGAGCCCTGCTCACGCTCACAAGGTGCCCTGGTATACGGGCTGGCCTGCTTCTAGAAACAAGCTTCCCCAGGAGCAGAGCACCTGTGCCCCGAGCCCTTTTCTCAGCCACTATCTGAACCCAACACACAGGTCCTCTCATTCTCCCTCAGTCCCCGGGCGCTACTCCACTCTCCAATCCCTCTAAAAGCCCTTCCCAAACAGAAAAGATGTCTTCTCTCCCTCCTGCCTGTTCTGATTAGACCACAAGGTGCTTCTACCCCTGGGCTTTGTCTCTGATGAAGGAAGGACTCCAGGACATGGAATGTAAAGGAATTTGGGAGAAGAAGGTGTTGAAATCCTACTATGTGAGATGGTCCTGAACAGGACCCGGAATCAGTAACAGAGAACAACACATCCCTACCCCGCAGTACACTCTATACGGGCAAGGATTTTCACCTGTTTCACCCACATCTGTGCCCCAAGGGCCTAGGACAGTGCCTGGCACATTCTGGCACCCAAATAGACCCAGGATCATTATCAGCTGAACGGTGTCCCCCACAAAATTCATATACTGAAGCCCAAATGCCTCAGGATGTGATGGTATTTCTTTGAAGAGATAATTAAGGTACGGGTGCCTGGGTGGCTCAGTTGGTTAAGCATCCAACTTCAGCTCAAATCATGATCTCACGGTTTGTGAGTTCAAGCCCCGCGTCGGGCTNCTGATTAGACCACAAGGTGCTTCCACCCCTGGGCTTTGTCTCTGATGAAGGAAGGACTCCAGGACATGGAATGTAAAGGAATTTGGGAGAAGAAGGTGTTGAAATCCTACTATGTGAGATGGTCCTGAACAGGACCCGGAATCAGTAACAGAGAACAACACATCCCTACCCCGCAGTACACTCTATACGGGCAAGGATTTTCACCTGTTTCACCCACATCTGTGCCCCAAGGGCCTAGGACAGTGCCTGGCACATTCTGGCACCCAAATAGACCCAGGATCATTATCAGCTGAACGGTGTCCCCCACAAAATTCATATACTGAAGCCCAAATGCCTCAGGATGTGATGGTATTTCTTTGAAGAGATAATTAAGGTACGGGTGCCTGGGTGGCTCAGTTGGTTAAGCATCCAACTTCAGCTCAAATCATGATCTCACGGTTTGTGAGTTCAAGCCCCGCGTCGGGCTCTGTGCTGACAGCTCAGAGCCTGGAGCCTGCTTCGGATTCTGGGTCTCCCTCTTTCTCTGCCCCTCCCCCACTTGTGCTCTGTCTCTCCAAAATAACTAAATGTAAAATAATAATAATGAGATAATTAAGGTGGGCCCTAATCCAACATGACCGGAGGCCTCCTAAGAGGAGGAGATCTGGACACATGGAGAAGACCACTGAGGACACAGTGAGAAGGTGGCCATATGCAAGCCAAGGAGAGAGGCCTCAGAAGAAACCAAACATGCCAACAGTTTGATCTTGGACTCCCAGCCTCCAGAACGAGGAATAACTAAATCTCTGTTGTTTAAAGTCACCCAGTGTGTGGTATTTTGTTACAGTTACCCTGGGAAAGTACTAGAGGAATGAATGAATGAATGAACGAATGAACGAACGATGAATGAGAGAGAGGGAGGGAGAAAGCAACTGGAAGGAGTCCATGCCTATCTGGTGCTCCATTTTACCTTGGGTTCTCACCCAGCACATGGTGTCTCTTGTTGAAAAAAGCCAGGGTGACAGTCAGGCTCTCCCCAGAGTACTATCTGGAGGCTGACCAGGCTGAAGCAGCTGGCGACACAGACACGGGTGCCATTTCTATCACTCCATTCTCCAGACCTTCCCACTTCTGCGACCAGCTGTTCAGGAGGCTTCTGTTCCCCTGACCAAGAATGGCAGGTGAAAAGCCCTCACAGGCGACGACTTCCTAGTTTTCCAGAGGCTACAGCACTGTATGTCCCATCCTTATGAAGAGAAGAGAGTCTGGGAACAAATGCTTCTGGACGTGAGTGTGATGATGTGATGTCCGGAGCTGCTGCAGCCATTTGCTAACCATGACAGAAGGGAGTGGACATGCAAAGGATGGCAGAGTGAAAACTGGAAAGAACCAGGTCCTTGGCACTGAGCTGCTGAGCTGGCCAGCCCCAGGAGCACCACACCTCTGGACATCTAATCCTAGGAGACGAAGATCTCCTTATTGGAAAGCTGTTTTGAGTAGGTCTGTCATGTCCAGCTAGACGCTGCCAGCTGTATTCCATGAGCTGGAGTGTGGCCAGTATCAGCTTTCTGGTTTTACTAGGCAAAATCTCTGGTTCTTGACTTTTTCAAGTTTGGGAAGCTTTTTTAACAACAAAACATTCTGCAGGTGACCCCTCAAGGAGCAGCAGTGCTTTTCATATCAAATATTCAGAGGCCAACAGACCACCACAACTTCCAGTCATATTTCTTAAGTGAATTTGCATTTTAGACCAGCTAACTCTAACACATCTAAAAATACTCAGGCATGATGTCAGACAACACACATTGCATTAAATGAGCCTGCAGACAATCCCCACTCTACATATGGGTTTGAGGACCCCCAACATCAACCACACCCTTCCCCCCAGCCCCTAAGAAATACATGGCCCCTAACTTGAGAATCCTTTGGCTAGACACAAGGCCAAAGACCTTTCCAATTCCATCTGGGTCAAAGCTGATGCTTCTCATCAATTCAGGTCCAAGTTCTATGTAAGACTCACGTCTCATGAAGGCTTTGAAGCCAGCATGCCCTCTGTGGAGCACCTGGCTGGCTCAGTTGGTACACCATGAGACTGTTGATCTTGGGGTTGTAAATTCAAGCCCCATGTTGGGGATAGAGATTACTTAAAAATAAAATCTTTAGAGGTATCTGGGTTGCTCAGTCAGTTGAGCATCCAGCTCTTGATTTCAGTTCAGGTCACATTCCCAGGGTTATAGGATCAAGCCCCACATCAGGCATGGAGCCTACTAAGATTCTTTCTTTCTTGGGGCACCTGGGGTGGCTTAGTCAGTTCAGCATCCGACATCAGCTCAGGCCATGATCTCACGGTTTGTGAGTGCAAGCCCTGCATCGGGCTCTGTGCTGACAGCTCAGAGCCTAGAGCCTGCTTCGAATTCTGTCTCTCTCTCTCTCTCTCTCCCTTTGCCCTGCTAATGCTCTCTCTCCAAAATAAATACTAAAAAAATTTAATAAAGATTTTCTTTTTCTCTCCCACTCTGCCCCTCTCCCCCACCCGCTCTCTCTAAAAAAAAAACCTGCCCTCTGATGCTTGCAGCATCAACCCGCAGGCATACTGGATTTGATGGTCTCTTACCCAGGGAAAACTCGGTCTCTCATTTTACCCTTTCTCTAGTATCCCCACCTGATGGATACAGTTCCCAAGGGCAGCAAAGATGGTGGGGACAGTGTGAACACAAACAGTAGTGTGGTAGAGGCAGTGGTAATACATTAGCACATGATAAATTCCAGCCGCCCGACCAAGAGCGGTACATGCATTCTGTCCATTCATCTTCAGAGTGGTCTTAGAGAGAAGTATGTTATTATGCCCATTTTACCAAAGGAGGACGGCAAGACAGTTGAGAGAACTCGGCCAAGGCCACACAGCAAGTTCAGTGGCAGAGCTTAGGGGTCATCCACACACAAGCATGAACTGAAGCCGTGTGGGGGCAGAACAAGTGATCAGGCCTCACAGGAGGAGGCCGTTCCCAGGGCTGAAATGGTCAGAATGGTAGAGACCTGTGAGCCCCCTGACTTCTTTTGCCCCAAGAAGGAGCTCAGATTATTGGATGGATGAAAGGAGGGAGGAATACTGGGTGAGTGGGTAGATGAGAGATTTTTAAGGAGGATCAGGGTGATTCCATGAAGACCTAAGAAGACTGCCCCTATGAAGGGCTACTACACACAGTGTCCCTCAAAAGATGCAAATTTCCCAAGTGATCTGGAAATGGGACACTGCACCTTCAGCCCAGAGTAACTTAATTACGCCTTCGGGCCCAGCGCTGGGCCGAGGGCCCCTGGTGGGGGAAGAGACAGGGAGGCCCTGCATGCAGGAGAGAGGAAGGTGTGGCGCGTTCACCCATGGGGACAGGAGCTTAGGAAGCCTGGTGCAGCCTAACCAGGAGTCGGCTCAGACCAATGACTTTGTAGCAGGAGCGAACCTTGTGAGGGACCCCATGCTTGCTTCATTGTTACTGTGGTTAACTTGTTACCTTGCTGCCTTTGTTTACATTACCTTTGTTACTTTGTTACCTTTGCTTCTGTATCAGTTTCTTTGTAGCGATTCTCAGGGAAGCCTGAGCCGATAAAGGGCCTGGCTGCGGTCTCTAAGGATAGGAGGAGGGGACTCCGGAAGCTGCATCTCAGGCCCTCACCCCCAGCCTGGGGAGAGCAGACACTACAGGACTACCGACCAGCTTCTCTGCACAAAGGGTCTATCCAGGTCCCGGGCAGGTTCACGGTATGCAATATCCTAGAAGGGCGAGAGCAGCTCAGCTGGGAAAGACCTCGACTGTGGCCTTAGGGGGTGACTGGTGACTTTCTGGGTGGCATCAGACAAACATGGATTCCAGTGAACAAATATTTTTTAACTACATCACTCTCTCCTGGCTCCTGTTCTACACAGGACCTCTGTGGCTTACAATCATTAGTGCTACACATTATACTACTCCTTTCCTCTCTCCACCCTGTGACATGGCCTGCCCTCCCCCTCCCAAGCCACTGCAGTGGCCTCACCCACTGTCTCTTTCCTTTTTGATCCAGCCTCGGAGTCAAAGGAAACTCTCTGAACCACTAATCCAGTCCCCTCTCTTCCCAGGTGAAAGTCCTGCAGGCCAGCGGTCACCAAGAGATACAGTCCATGCTCCTCAACACGGCACTCAAGGCCCAGCCCTGGAAACGTCGCGGCAGACTTGCTGTCCGTTGGGTGCCAGCGGGGGCCTCTCCACTGCTTGCACACCCTTCCGTGCTGCTCACTCCCACCGTCTCCCCCTGCACATCACCGTTGCACCTGCCTCCCCTCACTCACGTAGCACAGCAAACGCCTGCGTGCATCATCTCCACGCTTCCTCACGGCACTAGTCATGGTCTTCGGGGCACGTCTGCTTCTCTCTGGCTGCACATAAGCTCCAGGGAACAGGGTCTTCTGTGCCTTGCTCGCTGCCCTGTCCCCCAGTGCCTAGAACGGTGCCTGGTTGGGCAAGGTGCTCACTCTTCGCCGAAGGACCGCGAGACCGCAACCACTGCCTTCTCACTGCGGGTGCCGGGCTGCCCTACGTCAGCAGCTATCGTCCAACTTATAATCACCTCCACTGTAACCACCACACTCCTTTCACGACAAGTTCTTAAGAGCAAGGAGCCATGTCCCACTTGCCCATGGACCCCAAGCATCTGGCACGTAGTGGGTGCCTGGTACTGCTTGCCACATCATTTTCGTGGAGCACACGTACATAATTCCATCCTTTACGAATTAGTAATACTTTTTATATCTTTGCTTATTACTATTGTGCAAGTTTAAGAAGTGGGAGGCGATGTGTTGCGGTGTTGAGGTTTTAAAAGTCGTAAAAAAAAAA
>NW_027529526.1:7238942-7248321 GCF_008692635.1 Crocuta crocuta
GTCTCATGAAGGCTTTGAAGCCAGCATGCCCTCTGTGGAGCACCTGGCTGGCTCAGTTGGTACACCATGAGACTGTTGATCTTGGGGTTGTAAATTCAAGCCCCATGTTGGGGATAGAGATTACTTAAAAATAAAATCTTTAGAGGTATCTGGGTTGCTCAGTCAGTTGAGCATCCAGCTCTTGATTTCAGTTCAGGTCACATTCCCAGGGTTATAGGATCAAGCCCCACATCAGGCATGGAGCCTACTAAGATTCTTTCTTTCTTGGGGCACCTGGGGTGGCTTAGTCAGTTCAGCATCCGACATCAGCTCAGGCCATGATCTCACGGTTTGTGAGTGCAAGCCCTGCATCGGGCTCTGTGCTGACAGCTCAGAGCCTAGAGCCTGCTTCGAATTCTGTCTCTCTCTCTCTCTCTCTGCCTTTGCCCTGCTAATGCTCTCTCTCCAAAATAAATACTAAAAAAATTTAATAAAGATTTTCTTTTTCTCTCCCACTCTGCCCCTCTCCCCCACCCGCTCTCTCTAAAAAAAAAACCTGCCCTCTGATGCTTGCAGCATCAACCTGCAGGCATACTGGATTTGATGGTCTCTTACCCAGGGAAAACTCGGTCTCTCATTTTACCCTTTCTCTAGTATCCCCACCTGATGGATACAGTTCCCAAGGGCAGCAAAGATGGTGGGGACAGTGTGAACACAAACAGTAGTGTGGTAGAGGCAGTGGTAATACATTAGCACATGATAAATTCCAGCCGCCCGACCAAGAGCGGTACATGCATTCTGTCCATTCATCTTCAGAGTGGTCTTAGAGAGAAGTATGTTATTATGCCCATTTTACCAAAGGAGGACGGCAAGACAGTTGAGAGAACTCGGCCAAGGCCACACAGCAAGTTCAGTGGCAGAGCTTAGGGGTCATCCACACACAAGCATGAACTGAAGCCGTGTGGGGGCAGAACAAGTGATCAGGCCTCACAGGAGGAGGCCGTTCCCAGGGCTGAAATGGTCAGAATGGTAGAGACCTGTGAGCCCCCTGACTTTTTTTGCCCCAAGAAGGAGCTCAGATTATTGGATGGATGAAAGGAGGGAGGAATACTGGGTGAGTGGGTAGATGAGAGATTTTTAAGGAGGATCAGGGTGATTCCATGAAGACCTAAGAAGACTGCCCCTATGAAGGGCTACTACACACAGTGTCCCTCAAAAGATGCAAATTTCCCAAGTGATCTGGAAATGGGACACTGCACCTTCAGCCCAGAGTAACTTAATTACGCCTTCGGGCCCAGCGCTGGGCCGAGGGCCCCTGGTGGGGGAAGAGACAGGGAGGCCCTGCATGCAGGAGAGAGGAAGGTGTGGCGCGTTCACCCATGGGGACAGGAGCTTAGGAAGCCTGGTGCAGCCTAACCAGGAGTCGGCTCAGACCAATGACTTTGTAGCAGGAGCGAACCTTGTGAGGGACCCCATGCTTGCTTCATTGTTACTGTGGTTAACTTGTTACCTTGCTGCCTTTGTTTACATTACCTTTGTTACTTTGTTACCTTTGCTTCTGTATCAGTTTCTTTGTAGCGATTCTCAGGGAAGCCTGAGCCGATAAAGGGCCTGGCTGCGGTCTCTAAGGATAGGAGGAGGGGACTCCGGAAGCTGCATCTCAGGCCCTCACCCCCAGCCTGGGGAGAGCAGACACTACAGGACTACCGACCAGCTTCTCTGCACAAAGGGTCTATCCAGGTCCCGGGCAGGTTCACGGTATGCAATATCCTAGAAGGGCGAGAGCAGCTCAGCTGGGAAAGACCTCGACTGTGGCCTTAGGGGGTGACTGGTGACTTTCTGGGTGGCATCAGACAAACATGGATTCCAGTGAACAAATATTTTTTAACTACATCACTCTCTCCTGGCTCCTGTTCTACACAGGACCTCTGTGGCTTACAATCATTAGTGCTACACATTATACTACTCCTTTCCTCTCTCCACCCTGTGACATGGCCTGCCCTCCCCCTCCCAAGCCACTGCAGTGGCCTCACCCACTGTCTCTTTCCTTTTTGATCCAGCCTCGGAGTCAAAGGAAACTCTCTGAACCACTAATCCAGTCCCCTCTCTTCCCAGGTGAAAGTCCTGCAGGCCAGCGGTCACCAAGAGATACAGTCCATGCTCCTCAACACGGCACTCAAGGCCCAGCCCTGGAAACGTCGCGGCAGACTTGCTGTCCGTTGGGTGCCAGCGGGGGCCTCTCCACTGCTTGCACACCCTTCCGTGCTGCTCACTCCCACCGTCTCCCCCTGCACATCACCGTTGCACCTGCCTCCCCTCACTCACGTAGCACAGCAAACGCCTGCGTGCATCATCTCCACGCTTCCTCACGGCACTAGTCATGGTCTTCGGGGCACGTCTGCTTCTCTCTGGCTGCACATAAGCTCCAGGGAACAGGGTCTTCTGTGCCTTGCTCGCTGCCCTGTCCCCCAGTGCCTAGAACGGTGCCTGGTTGGGCAAGGTGCTCACTCTTCGCCGAAGGACCGCGAGACCGCAACCACTGCCTTCTCACTGCGGGTGCCGGGCTGCCCTACGTCAGCAGCTATCGTCCAACTTATAATCACCTCCACTGTAACCACCACACTCCTTTCACGACAAGTTCTTAAGAGCAAGGAGCCATGTCCCACTTGCCCATGGACCCCAAGCATCTGGCACGTAGTGGGTGCCTGGTACTGCTTGCCACATCATTTTCGTGGAGCACACGTACATAATTCCATCCTTTACGAATTAGTAATACTTTTTATATCTTTGCTTATTACTATTGTGCAAGTTTAAGAAGTGGGAGGCGATGTGTTGCGGTGTTGAGGTTTTAAAAGTCGTAAAAAAAAAACCCTCCCTTTTAAAAAAAAGAGATCAGAAAGGTTCTGATAAGTCAAAGAACTGGAAGACTTCAAAGAGGGGCCTAAGCTGGTTGGCTTTCTAAAATTTAAAAATTTATCCTGGTTTTCCATTTATAATCAGCTCAAACAATACAGAAATGTATGAGGTAGAAAAGAATCCGTATCTGATCCTACATCCTAAATGATCACTATTAGCATCTGATATAGATTCTTCCCCTAAATTAATGCATATAAAAAGATGACATAAAATACACTCACTTTAAGGGCACCTGGGTGGCTTAGTCAGTTAAGTGTCCAACTCGATCTTGGCTCAGGTCACAATCTCATGGTCATTGAGTTTGAGCCCCGCATCGGGCTCTGTGCTGACAGCATGGAGCCTGCTTGGGATTCTCTCTCTCTCTCTCTCTCTCTCTCTCTCTCTCTGCCCCTCCTCCCGCTTGCATGTACATGCGTACTCTCTCTTGCTCACATGCTCACTTCCAAAAAAACTTTTAAAAAAAGATGTATTCATTTTACACATGCACGCACACACGCACACTGAAAAGAGGATTGCATTACACAGACTGAGCTGTGACTTTCTCACGTAATCCCTTCATCACCATCTCTCCTTAACAGGAGATTAAGTCCACCTCATCACTTCAAACAGCTTCCTAGTACTGTGTGGTTTCCCTGGGGTTTACTCAGCTATTCCTTTACCAACAAAAAAGTATTTTAAGGATTTTATTTTTAAGTAATCTCTACACCCAACATGAGACTCAAACTCACAACCCTGAGCTGAAGAGTCGGGCAGTCTCCCGACTGAGCCACCCAGGCACCCTTTGACAAATATTTCTGCAATCCTTCCCTGTCTTCATAAACGCAAAGATCACACCCACATTACAAACACTGTGCCCCACTGCGCTAGATGATCAAGCTGCCCACTCGAAGCAACAGAGCAATGAGGGCTAATTGAACCCCAAGTTAACATGCTTTGTAAACCTACCGTCATGCTCCCCTCTTCCTACACTATCAGCTCTCACCCTCTCTTTAGCAGATAGATGCCCCTGTCTACTTTAGAGCCATAAATGCCCCTCTCCAGCCATTTCTGCCAAGAGGAGAAGTCAAGCACATTACAGATGCGAATATGTCAAGAATACCAAGCAGAGCCAAGATAAAACCACTGTGAGTGATGTAGCTGAGCCTGAAAAAGTCCTTATGTTCTGGGGGGCCAGCTTCATGAAAACAAATTCAGATGTCACCGTTACATCCGAACATGTGCCTTAACATGGCCTGCGGACACTTAGTTCTGCCATGTCCTTGGGTACGGGGTTTTGTTTTCGACACAGAGCCGGGCAGCTGGCTGGCCACCAAAGCAGAAAGCATGAGGAGGAGTGGAAGGGGTGATCCTAGGTCTCAGCCCAGCATTTTCAAAAGAACAAACATGTCAACTGCTTTCCTCCACACCCCGTGGGGCGAACACCCAGTCACGCAGCACGGCGCCACGAGTAAACAGGTCTTCTGCTGGAGTTCTGCTTCTGCTGAACAGCGAGTATCACGAACGTTCTTTCTTTTCCATCCTGACACTTTCTGGAAAATCTCCAGCCAGCCAGTGATCTGGAGGCAGTTCTATAAACCAAAACCCTCCTCCTAGACACAGCAACTTAGATCTGTAAGTGCAACATCGCACGGTGAAAAGACTGCTGGGGTCAAGGTCAAGAGAGGACCTCAGACCAGTTACACACCCTCTCTTAGCTTGGTTTTCCCATCGGTGTAAAACGGGGATGAAGAGAACCATCATGGAGATGGGCAGAAGGTTACAATTGCGACCATGGGCAGGCGCTAGCCAGGCTGTCCCTCCAACACAAGTATGGAGCATTTGTGAACTACAGGCCACGTGCATCAGGAGGGTCGCATCTGGTCTGGCTGTACCTGAGGATCTTGAGAGTCCTCAAAGGAGCCAGGTAATAAAGGAGTTAGTTCAGTGACGAGTTTCCAAGTCACAGTGCACACGGCAGCCCAGGAGCTCCACCATCCACCTCTCAGAGATGGCTGTGGCAATGGTCTTAGTGGCAGAAACACCCCGTCAAAGGAAACCTTATGCAAAACCCTGATATATATTAAAACTGATAAAAAGTGAAGTTAGGATTTCTTAATTAAGTTAACAATACTTACTTATTAGAAATACAATGAAACTGCTTTCATGAGCTTAAGTTTAAAGAATTTTTTTTTTAATTTTATACTTTATTTTTGAGAAACAGAGACAGCGTGTGAGCCGGGGGGCAGGGAGAGACAGAATCTGAAGCAGGATCCAGGCTCTGGGCTGTCAGCACAGAGCCTGATGTGGGGCTCAAACTCACGAACTGTGAGATCATGACCTGAGCCGAAGCCGGACACTCAACCGACTAAGCCACCCAGGCGCCCCTAAAGAATGTTTTTAATGTTTGTTTATTTTTGAGAAACAGAGACAGCGTCTGAGCCGGGGGGCAGGGAGAGACAGAATCTGAAGCAGGATCCAGGCTCTGGGCTGTCAGCACAGAGCCTGATGTGGGGCTCAAACTCACGAACTGTGAGATCATGACCTGAGCCGCTGTCAGCCACCCAACCAACTGAGCCACCCAGGCGCCCCATCATGAACTTAGGTTTAAATCAGGATATGTCCCTCTTTTATTTTGCCTCTAATATATGGGAAATCTTGACTCACACATAGATACAAATGTTCTCTATTTTAACCTTTTACTTGCAGCCTCAGAAATCCATTTTATTAAACTAACCCAGAAACCTAAAGGTAAGGCAACAGGAAATTTTTCTTTTCAAGTTGGCTAACAGTCCTTGTCAGAAAATGTTCAGCTCAGAGGGAGTTGAAGTACTTTCACTGGCCAGCTTAAGCCCTTTATTTCTGAGGAAAACACTGTTAAAATATATCTCCTACAATATAATTCAATGTTCGATGAGGTCAGCTCTAAAAATCCCCAGATACCCGGTACCAGGCTCTGACAGATATTTATGTAAAACTTCAAAAGAGTCTAATTTATTTGTTTCGCACATTAAGTTCAAACTAAGTTTCAATTTCATCACTGACACTACCCGCCTTTGTAAATAAGCATGGTGAGAACACAAGACCGTATTGCCTAATGACGCCCATTCAATTTATTTTAAAATTTCAGCAATATGCGCAAGTAAGAGCCACCAGATTACACTGGGGAGATTCAGGCAATGGAGTTTGTCAGCCAATGTAAAAAAAAAATGATTTTTTTTTTTACATGTTTACTTGAAAGAGAAAGAGAGAAGGAGTGAGGGAGGGAGAGAGAATCCTAAGCAGGCGCCACCCTTAGCAGGGAGCCTGACTCAGGGCTCGATCTCATGAACCGTGAGATCATGACCTGGGCCGAAATCAAGAGTCGGACATTCAACCAACTGAGCCACTCAGGCACACCTGACAAAATATATGTCAGGCACATATGACAAAATATTTGACATATTTTAGCGAAAACTGAGTACTCAACAGAATGCAGTATGAAAAGTAGACTCCTAAGAGTTTTTATCTACATTACGATAAATAACTCATAAAAGTAAAAGAGAACTTAGTATAATACACATGTCATTTATTACACACAAGAGCACCATTCNCTTGTCAGCCAATGTAAAAAAAAATGATTTTTTTTTTACATGTTTACTTGAAAGAGAAAGAGAGAAGGAGTGAGGGAGGGAGAGAGAATCCTAAGCAGGCGCCACCCTTAGCAGGGAGCCTGACTCAGGGCTCGATCTCATGAACCGTGAGATCATGACCTGGGCCGAAATCAAGAGTCGGACATTCAACCAACTGAGCCACTCAGGCACACCTGACAAAATATATGTCAGGCACATATGACAAAATATTTGACATATTTTAGCGAAAACTGAGTACTCAACAGAATGCAGTATGAAAAGTAGACTCCTAAGAGTTTTTATCTACATTACGATAAATAACTCATAAAAGTAAAAGAGAACTTAGTATAATACACATGTCATTTATTACACACAAGAGCACCATTCTATAAAGCGATCTATTTGGGGCGCCTGAGAGGCTCAGTCAGTTAAGCCTCCGACTTCGGCTCAGGTCATGATCTCACGGTTCGTGGGTTCGAGCCCCGCATCGGGCTCTGTGCTGGCAGCCAGCTCAGAGCCTGGAGACTGTTTCGGATTCTGTGTCTCCCTTTCTCTCTGACCCTCCCCTGTTCATGCTGTCTCTCTCTCTCTCAGAAATGAAAATAAATTTTAAAAAAATTAAAAAATAAAAGGCGATCTATTTAATAAGCAGAATTTCTATACATAACACAATTTTCTGTACTAGCTCGTAGACAAACCAGCATTTCAGCAATTTTTGCTGCCTTGTTCTCACAGGGTAAGGCAAATTTTTCTTCATTTCTCTAAGTGTCAAGTATTTCAAAGAACTGGTCATTCTCATGTTTACCGGGATAAACTATACGAATGCCAGCAAAATGTTGACACCTGCATTCTCCACTCTCCCATCAAGTGGGACCCTAAAGCACGTGTGGTCCAGCCTTGGGGCTTCTGTTAAGCACAGTGAGCGTTCGCACATTCGAGCGCTGGGAGGCTTCTCTGTACTGTATCATGCTACAGTGACACCAACCATTTCCACAGAGGATTTTAAAACTATGAGTACTTTTTCCATATTCGACTGAAACATGGTGGTGGAATTCTAGGGTTCTGAAGAACAGAAAACAAAACTTGGGGTCTGTGAGAATGTGAGAAGATACAGAAGACCTGCTGGTTCTCATGAGCAGCAAGGACTACAAAAGAAGGAATGTGGATTCCCAGAGAGTTGTCAGCTCAGCTCCTGCCTCAGCCCTCAAGGCAAGCACCAAGTTCAGCTTCAAGGCCTGTATAGAAGTTTACTCCTTTCCTAAGGATGGAGGCTCTTTTCATTCATTCACTCCGTCATTCATTCAGGCATTCCAGATAAGCACTGGATATCTACTCTGCAAGGCAAATGGCGGGGCGTGAGCATGGTGGATGTTTTCATTAGCATAAATACTGTATTTCACTTTAGACAGCTCTGCGATACCCTCAAAAGTAACTGGATACCAAAAATCAGTGACTACCACCAGATCCAGGGCTCACCTACTTAAAAAAAAAAAAAAAATAGTTAACGGCACTTGGCAAATGTTAGCTATGACTATCACACCCAAATGCTTTTTAAATTTTTTTTAATGTTTTATTTATTTTTGAGAAAGAGAAAGACAGCATGAGCAGGGGAAGGTCAGAGAAAGGAGACACAGAATCCAAAGACAGGCTCCAGGCTCTGAGCCATCAGCACAGAGCCCGACACGGGGCCCGAACTCACAAACTGTGAGATCATGACCTGAGCCAAAGTCAGATGCTCAACTGACTGAGCCACCCAGGAGCCCCCACATCCAAATATTCTGACTTGTGCAAGAGTGCTCTGAGCTCCGGTGTACAAGGCAGGATGCAAAGCTCCTGCCTTCAAGGGGGTCAGGGAGAGAATGGGATACATCCACCACATCGAGGTCACTGCTAATGATGGACACTAATGCTGAGGAACAGCATGAGGTTAGTAAGGAAGACAAAGGCAGGCTAAGTTATATCACTCCACAGGAGCTGGGGAGGCTTCTGTGAAATGACATCCATTCTTCTCTTTAGAAACAAGAGCCTGGGTGGCTCAGTCAGTTAACTGTCCAACTTCAGCTCAGGTTATGATCTTACGGTTTGTGGGTTTGAGCTCCGCATCAGGCTCTGTGCTGACAGCTCAGAGCCTGGAGCCTGCTTCAGATTCTGTCTCCCCCTCTCTCTGCCTCTCCCCTATTCATGGTCTGTTTCTCTCTGTCTCAATAATAAATAAACATCAAAAATAAAAAAAAGAAACAAACAAACAAACAAACAAGAGCTGGACAATGACAAGGTTGTACCGAAGGTAGACAGAGGAGGGAGAGGGGGCAGGGAGGCAGCAGAGACAGCTGAGCATGGTTGAAATTAAGGAATACTGAGTGGGAGTGGCTGGCCAGGAGGGCAACATTCTCATCCACAGAGGTAATACGACGCAGGCCACCTGCTTTCAGACACCTCAGTCACCTGTAATTTCTCAGAGGGGAAAGAATGGCTCCTCCGGCAAATTCCACTTCCCAAACTGAGTGGTCACACTGCATTCTCCCTATGCTTGGTGGGGGGGCCTTCGTCTGGTCTAGGTACTTGGAGGGGAGCTCCCAAAACCAACCAACCACAATGCCGACGCATATAGGATGCTTACGTGTCTGTGACTTGGCAGAAGTCAGGTTCCTCTAACATACCTCCTCTCCCGGGCTCTCAAAGCACATCCACAGGGATGCCTGGATGCCTGGACAGCCCAGTCAGTTAAGCATCTGACTTCAGCTCTGATCATGATCTCACAGTGTGAGTTCAAGCACCGCACCAGGCTCTCCGCTATCAGCTCAGAGCCTGCTTCAGATTGTGTCCCCCCTCTCCCTGCCCCTCCCCTGCTCATTCTCTCTCTCCCTCTCAAGATAAATAAATTAATGGGAAAAAAA
>NW_027529526.1:7248987-7282688 GCF_008692635.1 Crocuta crocuta
AAAAAAAAAAAAAAAATAGTTAACGGCACTTGGCAAATGTTAGCTATGACTATCACACCCAAATGCTTTTTAAATTTTTTTTAATGTTTTATTTATTTTTGAGAAAGAGAAAGACAGCATGAGCAGGGGAAGGTCAGAGAAAGGAGACACAGAATCCAAAGACAGGCTCCAGGCTCTGAGCCATCAGCACAGAGCCCGACACGGGGCCCGAACTCACAAACTGTGAGATCATGACCTGAGCCAAAGTCAGATGCTCAACTGACTGAGCCACCCAGGAGCCCCCACATCCAAATATTCTGACTTGTGCAAGAGTGCTCTGAGCTCCGGTGTACAAGGCAGGATGCAAAGCTCCTGCCTTCAAGGGGGTCAGGGAGAGAATGGGATACATCCACCACATCGAGGTCACTGCTAATGATGGACACTAATGCTGAGGAACAGCATGAGGTTAGTAAGGAAGACAAAGGCAGGCTAAGTTATATCACTCCACAGGAGCTGGGGAGGCTTCTGTGAAATGACATCCATTCTTCTCTTTAGAAACAAGAGCCTGGGTGGCTCAGTCAGTTAACTGTCCAACTTCAGCTCAGGTTATGATCTTACGGTTTGTGGGTTTGAGCTCCGCATCAGGCTCTGTGCTGACAGCTCAGAGCCTGGAGCCTGCTTCAGATTCTGTCTCCCCCTCTCTCTGCCTCTCCCCTATTCATGGTCTGTTTCTCTCTGTCTCAATAATAAATAAACATCAAAAATAAAAAAAAGAAACTAACAAACAAACAAGAGCTGGACAATGACAAGGGTGTACCGAAGGTAGACAGAGGAGGGAGAGGGGGCAGGGAGGCAGCAGAGACAGCTGAGCATGGTTGAAATTAAGGAATACTGAGTGGGAGTGGCTGGCCAGGAGGGCAACATTCTCATCCACAGAGGTAATACGACGCAGGCCACCTGCTTTCAGACACCTCAGTCACCTGTAATTTCTCAGAGGGGAAAGAATGGCTCCTCCGGCAAATTCCACTTCCCAAACTGAGTGGTCACACTGCATTCTCCCTATGCTTGGTGGGGGGGCCTTCGTCTGGTCTAGGTACCTGGAGGGGAGCTCCCAAAACCAACCAACCACAATGCCGATGCATATAGGATGCTTACGTGTCTGTGACTTGGCAGAAGTCAGGTTCCTCTAACATACCTCCTCTCCCGGGCTCTCAAAGCACATCCACAGGGATGCCTGGATGCCTGGACAGCCCAGTCAGTTAAGCATCTGACTTCAGCTCTGATCATGATCTCACAGTGTGAGTTCAAGCACCGCACCAGGCTCTCCGCTATCAGCTCAGAGCCTGCTTCAGATTGTGTCCCCCCTCTCCCTGCCCCTCCCCTGCTCATTCTCTCTCTCCCTCTCAAGATAAATGAATTAATGGGAAAAAAAATTAAAAACTAAAAGGCACATCCACAATCAAAACCACAATGAGATACCACCTCAGTGCCGGTCAGAATGACTAACATCAAAAAAGACAAGAAATAATGAGTGTTGGTGAGGATGTGGAGAAGAGAGCGCCCTCATGCACTGCTGGTGGGAATGTAGACTGGTGCAGCCCACATGGAAAACAGTCTGACGGCTCCTCTAAAAAGTTAGAAGTAGAAATACCATACAGTCCAGTAATTCCAGTCCTGCGTATTTACCAAAGAAAACGAAAACATAACTTCTTAAGCTATCTGCACCCGTATGTATACTGCCACATTATTTGCAACAGCCAAGATACGGAAGCAACCTGAATGCCCACTGACAGATGATGGATGCATGAAGACGTGGTGTATGTGCAATGGAATATCACGCAGCCTTAAAAAAGAATGAGATCTTGCCTTTTGTGACAACATGGATGGACCTAGAGAATATTATCCTAAGTGAAATAAGACAAAGACAAACACCATGTGATTTCATTTGTATCTAGAATGTAAAAAATAAAAAGAAAAACAAAAACAAGCAGAAAGAAACTCTCAAGTGCAGAAAACTGGTTGTCACCAGACATGGGAAATGGGGGAAAGTATAGATGAAACAGGTGAAGGGTTAATTAAGAGGTAAAAACTTCCACTTATAAAATAAGTAAGTGCTGCGGATGAAAATTTCAGCATAGGAAATATAGCCGATAACTGTAGTAACATTGTATAATGACGGATAGCGAGCAGACTTACCGTGGGGAGCATTTCACAACATATAGGACTGTTGAATTACTATGGTGTCTCCCTGAAGCAAATAATACTGTATTTCAACTATCCTTCAAAATGAAGATTTTTTTCATAATTAAAATGGTCTTCACCAAGTTAACAGTAAATAAAATAAAATATAAAATGAAATGAAATAAAATAAATTTAAAGCACATCCAGGATCACTGTGCTTCCAGAGGTTTGGGGTTTTAGCTGATTTGCCTAGAAAATGGCTGTCCAATTTGCAATATACCCCACAAGCCTGGGTTGGAAAACAAGAGGAAGGATCTCCAGCTTTATCAGGGAAGAATTTTTCCAAAGAGCAGAATCCA
Source organism: Crocuta crocuta (assembly GCF_008692635.1). NCBI lineage: Eukaryota > Metazoa > Chordata > Mammalia > Carnivora > Hyaenidae > Crocuta > Crocuta crocuta. The sequence continues at coordinate 7,251,507 of NW_027529526.1, forward strand.
GAGCCCATGCAACAGACGGCCGCTCCTGCAGGCCCACCCACACGGGGCACCGCTCACCCAGCTTTCCAAGGGGTGCATTAGCTGGATTCCAGCAGCCCCACGTTCACTCACTCCATGGATATACTCTGAACAATGGTCGTATGCAATGCGCAGTGGAGACACAAAGGTGTGCAAGCCGCAGTCTGCACCCTGAGCGCGCTTACAGGTTAGGAGGAAGGAGGGACACCTGTGAAGTATGGTAGAGCACGCCGGATGGCTGCCATTAAGACATTGAAAGGTCACAGGAAGTAAAGATCCTCTTCTGGTAAAGGGGGAAGGGGCTGGGAGAGACTTCCTGAAGGAGGGAGCTGCAGACAAAACAAGGAGATTATGACAAACAAAATGGAACCCACAGTGCTCTTCTCTGAGCATGTGTTTGTCACCACTTAAATCTCATGAGCAGCACGCGAGGTAACACTTCCCCCGTGGACTAGGCAGGGAAACCCTCGCTCAGCCAGCAGGAGTGATCTGCACAATGTCACACACATCACTAGTGGCACAGCCAAGCACCGAAGTCCTCGTTCCTGCTAAGGGAAGCCTTCCTGGCAAAGGGAATGGCATGCATAGGGCACATCTGAGAAATGATAATATCCCATTTGTAGGACGCCACGCTGGAAAGACACACTGAGACCACACTGCCGGGCCCTCAAATGCCAGGCCAAAGGGGACGTGCCCCCTGGTGGGGTGATGAAACAGGGAAGAGGTGGCTCTCAAGAATTCAGAGTCTGCAATCAGATGTAGCGGCTAAAAGCCACAGAGGCCAATCAGTCTGGGTGTGAACCCCAGCTGTAATGCTTACTTGCTGTGCAGCTCTGGACAAGGTACTTCATTTCTCTGTGCCTCCACTTCCTCTTCTATTAAATGGAGGTGATAATACCACCTACACCTACTTCACAGAATTACTGTGAAAATTCAGTGAACTGTAAGCTCTCAGTGTAAGGCCGCTAGTAGGAACTCTACAGAGGTATTGCTGGGGACTGATAATGATGGTGCAGCAACTTTATTAACCACAGTGGACACAGAGGTTGGAAGATCGTCTCAGGGACAGCTAGCGAAATCCAGACAAGAGAAGATGGTCACCGTGCCAGAGGGAATGGAAAGGAAGTTACAGAGATAAGCAATCTTCTTCGCAAGGGGAAGAGAGACGGCTTGCTGCCTGGGAGGAAGGTGATGCCCTCCTCCCCCATGAAAGCACCTGTCAAAGACTCAGGATTCCTTGCTGGACTCTGCTCCTCACACACTCAAGTGCATCTCCCTGAGCCCCAAACCTTCCATCTCTAAAATGGAGCTAACAAGCCTGATACTTTCTAACCTCAGCATTGCTCTGAGGATCAACTAGGAGGGCAGACTCGGCCACAGGGCACTAAGGCATAAAGCGCTGTGCAGGTGGAAGGCGGGGAGTGGTGAAGGGGGCTCGTCTGAGCAGTGGGCCATGGGAGAGGGAAACGCTACTTACCCTGTCGGTGATGTCCCCCCGCGGGAAGCCCGAGGCTCAAGTCCAGCATCCGCGCCCTGCATACCCAGGACCACAGACACCGGAGGCTGCCACAGTGCGCAGAGAACACACAAAGGGCTCTGGTCCAAGGGGCAGACCAGGAGGCAGAATTCACCATTCTAGGGCACAACAGGCGTAAAGGAGGCCCATAGCTTGGCTCTACCTCCTCCGGGTCTCCAGTCATAGAGACTGTGAGCAGATCAAAAGAAGGGTTCGGGAGCCAGCCTAAGAGATGCGGGTGAGAATGCTCACCCTCGAGGGCTAGGCAGTTCACACCTTCTACATCATACTGTCATTCATTGGCATTTCATATAGAAATTCATCTTGTTTATGTGGAATATAGTCTATACATGGCCCACGGGACCAAAAAGACAAGCAGCTCATATTCTCCATGTTAAGTTGTCTGTATTTTAAGTGCTAGAAATACAAAATGTAATTGTCTGGGACACATTGGAATATGTAGTTATAATAAAACAAACAACAAACCTTTATCAAATAAAAAAAAGTTGTCTGTATTTTAGCTTCAGAAGGAAACAGGACCCCCAGCCCCAAGTCTCTTCTCTGGCAGACCCTCCCCCTCCCCATCACATCACTCACCACAGGAGACTGGAAGAATTTCCATTTCCCAGCTCTCTCTCCCACTGCCCTGCTTCCTGGAGGTTCCTTGAACCAGCCTAGACTTCTCATTCTCCGAATCCTCGGCCCCCAACACAGACCCGACACACAATAAACTCAAAGTTCACGCCATTATCTGGAACCCAAAAAAAGACACTGAGGACTCACAGGCAAAGTGCACTCCCATTACTCAACTCTCCCCTTTACTCAGAAAGGGCTTCCAATAGGGCAACACCTCATCTATTCAGGCCTGTTAGCTTTTCCAAACACCCAATTTCCCAGACCAAAACCAAGGCCCAACTTAGGTTTGGGATCTTAGTTGTGCTTTGTTTGACACGGGTTCTAGAAAAGTAAAGGCCCTTGGCACTCCAAAACAAAGCTACTCAACTAAAACACTCCAGAAGAGCACCTTCTCCCTTCAACCAACTTTTTCTACTGACGTTCAACAGTTTTAAAGTTGACAAATCAGAGGAAGCCTTTATTTAAAGACAGAAAAAAATAAATGTAAGTCCACTGTTCCCAGTGTTCTCTAGAATGTAGACTCTTTGAGAATATGCTCTGTCCACACAAGGATAAACGCAGTTTTATTAAAGAAAACACCACGGGCTTACACACACTCTTCAAATACAGTACACTGTACGCACAAAGAAGCAAACACAAATTCAAAGCGGGTGGGATGAGGGCGCCGGTGAGGACGGCTATGGCTTTGCCCAAAAGCGGAACCGGAGGGCAGCCCCCGTGCTAGAGATGGCGTCCTTGCTCTGTCCTGCCCGGGGTCAGCTCTCCAGCTGACCTGCGAACGCAGCTCAGAGAGATGGCTGTGGAGTCAGGGAGTGCCACCACGGTGATGGGTTTCCAAACAATTTTTACTGAAGAAACAATCACCTGAATTACTTACAACCTCCAAAACCAAGTCCCTTGGCACCAAATGTGTTAAATGCCTCCAATAGTACTGGCGTTTCAATTTATTCCAAATATAGACCTAAAGTCCAAGGCTAAGCAGCAAAAGCAGCAGTGTTTTAAGTGGCTGACCAACTCCATCCAAACATCCCACCCTTCTTGCCTTGGAGTGAAGGGAAATAATGAGAGTCGAGAAATACAATTTCTAGAAACTCTTCCACCGCAGGAGGAAAAGTTTTTTAAGACCAGAGTGACTTTTAAGAATGCTAGCAGAAACTAAAATATACTCAGAACTTCTTTCTGTTGCAGTCCAATAAAACGTCAGTTTTTGTTTAATAATTTAAAAATAGGGGCACCTGGGTGGCTCAGTCGGTTAAGTGTCCGACTTTGGCTTATGTCATGATCTCACAGTTCATAGGTTCAAGCCCCGCATCAGGCTCTGGGCTGCCAGCTCAGAGCCTGGAGCCTGCTTCAGATTCTTTGTTAAGTGTATGACTTTGGGTTATGTCATGATCTCACAGTTCGTGGGTCAAGCCTCGCGCCGGGCTCTGTGCTGTCAGCTCAGAGCCTGGAGCTGCTTCGCATTCTTTGTCTCCATGTCTCTTTGTCCCTCCCCCACTTGCTAGCTCACTCTCTCAAAAATAAAAACATTTTAAAACATTGAAAAAATATATATATACACACTGTTATGTTTATAGTTTGGTTTCCCTCACTCCTCGTGCATTTTTCAAGCACCTGGGTGTTAAGACATAAACATGAACAGAGATTCTATTCTGTTCCTGTCCATGAGCAGCTCACGAGGTGGGGACCTGTACTTAAAGCAAAAGGGTCTAATAAATGGGTGATGCTGTTTTCTCTAAAGGATTTTCAGAAACAGAAAAAAGATCCAAAGTTCTGTGCAGCTATATTTGCAGTTGCAGTAGTATTTTTCTAGTTTGAAAAAAAATTGTAAACATAAACAGAACCACCTACAGGGGAGATGCCGCTATACTCAAAGGGGTAGAATCTTATTCACCAAAAGGATGGCCTGCTCGGCGACCAGGGCTGCCCCAGACACCGGTGGTCACCAAGTCTCCTCTCTCCGGAACATACTCATACCACCTTGTCAGCTTTCGCAAACGAAAACATGCCCAGCCTGTCCCCCATTCAGGGCTAGATAACATATGTTCCCCCCCCCTCCCAAAGACCACACATTCACTTTAATCCACGTGAGTCATTTCTCAAACGGTGGGCTACATTCAAACGGGGATCCAAATCCAGACAACACTACACAAAGCTACCCTTCAACTAAAGGGCCAGAAGCTCTGGTAACTGGGATTTCTCCATTCCAACTCATTTAACACGTATTTACTGAGCACCAACTGCCAGAAATTTCCGAAACACTGAGCAACTACACAAGCCAAAAAAAAAAAAAAAAACACCAAAAAACAAAAAACAGGCACGGAGCCTTCCCTTGAGGGGCTTTCAATCTAGGAGTAGGTCACATAAGTAAATGTTTATTTTTTATTTTACTGAGAGAAATGAAAAGGGCACGGTGATACAGAAGCAGCAGCAGCTGGGCTGAGGAGAAAGCCACCTACTGGATAGGGTAATTAGGTTAGGGAGAGCCTCTTCAAAGACAAAACCATGCAGAAGGCAGACTCTCACAACTTGCAAAACAGCTGTTACAAAGGCTGGTGTGACTGTTACTGGAAAAGTGTTCTGAATACCTAGTATATATAATTCAGAAAAGACAAAAAATATAAAACAAATAGGATGATGCTAAACTCGTCTATAAACTTCATAGAACCCACATAAAAACAGTTTCTGAAAAATTTCTTGAACTAACACAAAGCGTTTCTAAAATTAAATAGATAGGGGTGCCTGGTGGTTTAGTCAGTTAAACGTCGGACTTCGGCTCAGGTCATGATCTCATGGTTTCTGAGTTCGAGCCCCGCGTCGGGCTCTGTGCTGACAGCTCAGAGCCTGGAGCCTGCTTCAGATTCTGTCTCCCTCTCTCTGACCCTCCCCTGCTCATGCTGTTTCTCTCTCTCTCAAAAATAATTAACATTGTAAAAATTAAATTAAATTAAATAGATAACCAAACTGGTGAGAAACGGGGGCGGGGGGGGGAATCTTAACATGGAGAATAATGAAAAATAAGTAGCTGTATTAGATATCAAAACCTGTGACAGAGCTATGGTAATTAAAGCTCCAGGTAGATAATCAAACATAATATGAATTCAGTGTCTGGATCCATGGAGAAAAGATTCAATGAACAGTATTGGGACAAGTCAAGCATTAGGTACAGAAGTCTGGGTTCCTTACATCACTCTTTGTACACCAAATAAATTCTAAACACAGCAAGTATGTAAAGTATATCATGACCTCCTTTTTTTTTTAAAGTGGAAGACTTTCTTCCAATAATTTCAAAGTGAGAAAGTCTGCACGCAAAGAAAAACCTAGAAGCTGTGAAGGAAGAGCTGATAAATCTGCTTTAAACTTAATTGCTGCATGGAAAAGTTACAGAACAAGGAAACCCAAAAGACAAACGACAGCCCTAGACAGTGTATGTGCAATTACCCCATCGCACAGTCTCCTGGTTTCCCTGAGATGTTAGCTGTGCTTCTCAAATGTTCCCGTGCTGACTAGCCACCTGGAATCTTACTGAAATGAAGATTCTAATTCAGCAGGCCTGGAGGTGGGGGAGGGGAGGATGGCTCAGATTTTGCTAGTCTAACAAGCTCCCTGGAGATGTCAAGGAACTAAATTTTACGGAACTTTCCTAGTTAAAGAGACCTGGGGCCAGAATTAAGAGACACTCGGATACCTTAACAAGAATCACTTGGGAAGGTTTCAGACCCCGGTCCACCAAAGCATCACCACTGGCCAGTGTCACTTCGAAGATCCAGGGTGAACACCAGCAATTAGTATTTAAAACAAACAAACAAATTCCTTGTGTGATGAAGACACAGCCTGGTTTGCAATCCAATGAACAGACCATCTGAGCCCATTCCAGCTCTTTCTGAAGTCGGAACAATACTGAGAGACCTGTCTGAGCTGATAGTTTAAGATTACTGCTCTCCATCTTAAATATAGAGAACAAACAGAAGGTTACTGGAGGGAGGGGGGGGATGGGCTAAATAGATAAGGGGCATTAAGGAGTCTACTCTTGAAATCCTTGTTGCACTACATGCTAACTTGGATGTAAATTAAAAATTAATAAATAAATGGTTATTCCTTTCCAGGAGCACCCGGGTGGCTCAGTCGGTTAAGCTTCCAACTCTTGATCTCGGCTCAGGTCATGATCTCACGGGTTCGTGAGTTCAAATCCCACACGGTAAGTATGGAGCCTGTCTAGCCTGCCNTGGGGGGGGATGGGCTAAATAGATAAGGGGCATTAAGGAATCTACTCTTGAAATCTTTGTTGCACTATATGCTAACTAACTTGGATGTAAATTAAAAATTAATAAATAAATGGTTATTCCTTTCCAGGAGCACCCGGGTGGCTCAGTCGGTTAAGCTTCCAACTCTTGATCTCGGCTCAGGTCATGATCTCACGGGTTCGTGAGTTCAAATCCCACATGGTAAGTATGGAGCCTGTCTAGCCTGCCCCTCCTTTGCACATGCTAGTTCCCTCTCTCTCCCTTGTCTCTCTCTCTCTCTCTCTCTCAGAATAAATTAACTTCAAAAAAATTTTTTGTAAAGATTATTCCTTTCCTTTCCCCNAGCTCACCCTTCTGTAGCCTTGTCCTAATACAGTGGAGTCTCCTGGCAGGATGGAGAGCACACAGCAGCAGAGGAGGCCTCCAGCAAGATTCGACAGCATCCCGGGCACAGCCTGCCTGCTGGCTGACTGTGTGATCCTGGGCAAGCCTCCTAATCTCTGAGACCCCATTTGTTCATTTATGAAAGCCCAGTTGTTATGAGGGCTGAGCTAACCTACTGAAAGAACGATGCAAACTGTAAAACACCAGATGAACATTATTTTTCATTAAACATGGGACTCTGGGGAACCCACTTCCATAAATCCTCCCTTCTCATATCCACCTCCCGACAGATAATGTTCTACAGAGTTTCCCCTTCATGCTGCCTCTCACGTTACAGGAGAAAAAAACTCTCCAGGTGTCTACTTCCTAAACATACAGACTAAACTTCACGAACTAGAGGAGTAGAACGTAACATGTCATATCAAGCCTAAACTCAACACAGCTTCAACTCTGTAAAAGATGCCAACAAATACTGCATATACGTCTGCTAATGTGCAGGACAAGGATTTTCCAAAACAAATTCTATCTTCTTTAATGGCTTCTACTTTGTAATTTCTAAATGTCTTCCTCTCTGCTCATTTATACTGATGGCTCCTGGCCCCCAAGGAGGGGGCCAGACATGAGGTACCCAACACCATCCCCGAGGGCACACATCTTACTGGTCTCCTCAAGAGGGCATCAGCCAGGAGCGCCTGGGTGGTTCAATNAGGCCCCCAAGTCTAGAGAACAGTGGAGGAAACAGACATGAGGTACCCAACACCATCCCCGAGGGCACACATCTTACTGGTCTCCTCAAGAGGGCATCAGCCAGGAGCGCCTGGGTGGTTCAATCGGTTGGGCGTCTGACTTCAGCTAAGGTCATAATCTCACGGTTTGTGGGTTCGAGCCCCATGTTGGGCTCTGTGCTGACAGCTAGCTCAGAGCCTGGAGTCTGCTTTGGATTCTGTGTTTCCCTCTCTCTCTGACCCTCCCCTGCTCATGCTGTCTCTCTCTCTTTCTCTCTCTTAAAAAAAAAAAAAGGCATTAGCCATTTCATCCATTTGCTAATCCAATGAATGTGAAGATTCCCTGAGAGGAAGTCTGAAGTACATGAACAATATACACATTGGATCTATCCCCAGGAAGCATTTGCCAAAGGCCACGGACAGCATGCTCTCCACGCTGATGAGAGACGGGAGGGGAGGAAGTGAAGGGCGGTGTCACCAGGCACAACACTCGACACTCAGGTCTAATGACACACCTGTCTTTACTCTTTCCAGATGCTCAGCCAACCAGATCATCCCAGCACCCTGGGGGATGATGGGGAAAATTCCTCCTCGCCCGGCACGTTTGATCCAAGCTTCATACAACCTGACTCCACAAGGCATACCCGGCAGGAGAAAAGCCTAAGTCAGGCCTTGAGACACAAGTTAAGTTATTGTTACTACCCAGTTAGCTAAACACCCAGGGAATAAAAGAAAGTTCCTTCAGACTGAGTCCACACTGGAGTCCTGAACATTAGCCCTGCATCGCAGGCCAGGCAGAAGCCACATGCTACCACCATGAGCTGCCTTTGTGAGGACGGCTTCCCTAGACCACCACCCGGGGCCTATTTCCCAGCAAACTCATTGGCCAGAGACCATTTGGTTTCAATTAACAGTAACCCATTCCCACTAACTTAAGGGAGGGGAACAAAAGATAGAACCTGGTTCATTTTAAGGCCAAGGGTTCTATCAGAAGACCCTGAATCAAGATCTGTAGCCGTCCCTCAGGGGAAATGGAAACCAAGAAATGGAAAACCATCCACAAATGAGACTTCCCAAGGTCTCTGGTCCTCCTGCCCTGCACAGCTGCTTTGTTCTTTTCTCTCTGCACAGCAGTTTTATTCCATGCTTCTCTGCACCCATGAGTCAAGCCCCCAACTGGATTTTCCCTGAACTCTAATGTGAACATGAAAGACAACTAGGGATTGCTGTCCCTATCCCAAAATATTCAGGAGACAGTTTAACTCAGCTTGGGGGAGATGAACCTCCTCTCTTCTCTCCAAATATCAGAGAGAAGGTAGGTAAGCTGTTCTTTTTTTTTTTTTTTTTATTTCTAGGAAAGAGAGAGAGAGACAGTGTGAGCAGGGGAGGGTCAGAGAGAGAGGGAGTCACAGACTGAAACTGGCTCCAGGCTCTGAGCTGGCAGTCAGCACAGAGCCTGACGCAGGGCTCGAACCCACAAACCGTGAGATCATGACCTAAGCGTAAGTCGGACGCTTAACCGACTAAGCCACCCAGGCGCCCCGGTAGGTAAGCTGTTCTAACTGTAGAGGGTATCTACCTGTCTGGCACAATTACAAAAAATAACAATACAAATAATAGCTTACTGAACTCTGACCTCTGTTAGAGCCACAAGGTTTTCCCAAGGTACCATCTTGTCTTATCCTCACTCCAGGGAAGCACAGCTGTACAGCCAGATCCTCAAATAACAGATAAATGTCTTCTTTGTAGCTTGCTTGTTCGTTGCTTGGGTTGGAGAAAAAAAAGCATTTTGTTGTTATCAAATGGGAATTTATTTCTGGGTCTTCCTTCTCTCTTTAGAGGAAGGTTCTCAGCGGCAATCTTGCCTGGGGACAGGCAGGACCTGGCCAATACAGGAAAACGTCCTTGGGATCACGAATGCCAAGGTGGGTGAGAGCAGCGGCCACGGCAGGGGTACACAAGAGGCACATACACAGAACTGAAGCTGTCTGGGGGCAGATGCACTAAAAGTAATTTTCCATTGGAAGAAACTGTGCAGTGTAAAGGTTAAGCAGGGCTCGCTCCTTCCTCACAAAAGCCGCCGGGTTTTTCATAAAGTAGCCCCAAAGAGTCCATCAGTCGGGGTCTATTTCACCTAGGGCAACAAACACATTCCTCACAGATTACAGGCTGCTCTGTGTGGTTGCTAATAAGATAATCTGTTACAGGAGGCTTACAAATCCATTTACATTGATTTTAATTAATGAATCAATCCCTGGCCTTGAACAACTTGGTCCAGAGCCGGTTAAGCAATCCAGATTCAGTCTGCACTCCCAGCCTGAAATTTACATTAAAAAGAAGTTAACTCCCAGATCAATGAAGGACAAATAAAAATAATTGGGTTTGTCTCTCTCACGACATAAGGAAAAATCTCTTGCAAGTTTAGACAGTAACTCTTAACGCGTTAATAAGAGGAATAGATTTCCAGGGAGCTCCTAACAAACTCACCTAGGACTGAGGGTCTTGTTTTGTTTTCTAAATTTTTACAAGGCTGAAATCCGGAAAACCAATGTCTGATATTATGCCTCTCGGACAAACCTCTAAAATCGAAATGAGCATAACTTTCTCAACAGCTTATCTGAACCTCTCAGTCTAGACTGAAGTTGAACCGAGAATTACCCAAACACAAAATACAAATGACAAGTAAGAACAAAGTGGCACTCACCAGCCTGGCTGTGCTCTGAATCAGCCATGCTTCATTAAAAAGGCAGGCAAACTTTTGCATTTGCTTTTATTTTATCCCTTACAAAGGCTGAAATAGAATTTGACCTTTCTGAGTCATTGCCAGCCATGAATTGGAAACAAGCTCAATTTGAAAGACAGCATCAGTATATGACGGCTCATCACTCCACTTTTCCTTCTTTTTCCTGGTCTCTTACACCGAGTTTGCCTACCTCCTCTATTTTTAGACTTCTTTCAGGACTTCCAAGGACTCCACATAAACCCACTGGGAAAGAAGTCCAAGTTCAGTCCCATTTTCTCACAGCTAGCCAATACCAATTAGCGTAGGAAAAGAACAGAGGAGTTGGTAAATGGAAATGCATCACACTCGATTTTAATTTTTTTCAAAATCGAAAAAGTTCATACGTTCACAAGCAAAGCGTTAAATTGGCAGACGACACACCAGCCTACGTCTGCTCTGACTTCAGAGCACAGACACGTGGAGGCTGCTCATAAAAGAAGAAAAATTCAAGTTGCAGTGGACCCATTACATTGGGAGATAAGCACTTCACACTGCCCCTTACTTTTTAAAATATTTAATAAAATAGTTATTGAGCCGACTTTAGGTCAGTAAGATTGGCCTGAAAACACTGTAAAGGGAATTAAAAAAAAAAGACTCCATTTATAAGGAAGTAAATGGTAAGGAAAAGCGAGAGAGAAGCCAGAGCTTGGGCTGGCTGGCATGGGTGTGTTCTCTCCTCTTTCTCTTTCTCTCTCTCTCTCCTCCCTCCCTCTCAACCCAGAGAACAAAAGAAGCTGATACTTCAGTGGTACATATGGACTCCAGAGCTTTCTGCCTCATGTCTGCTCCCATGCCCACAGTTTGAGGATTCACTGGAACATGAAAGCTCCTTGAAACCCTCGGCTTGCGTTTGTCGGGGCACTTCAGGGGACCCAGCCAGCGGCCCTGCCTGGCTGAGTGTGCGCGGCTGCACTGGGGAGAGGGGAGCCCAGTGCAGCCTCACATCCAGATCAAGACCACAAATTATAAACAGTTTCAGTAAATTGACTCGAGTGCCTTTGTTCCTCATACATCTTCCTACTGCTTTACAAAGGCAGGCAGCAGAACCTAACCGCCAAGACGACTACAGCCAGGACTGGGAAAGGAAGTTATTGAAGCCTGGATTTCCTGCTTTTGCTTGTCGCCAAGAACTATGAGGCTTGTAGTGGTTTCAGGAACTGACTCATCTAATGATTCATGGATAAGATACTGCTTTTAATATGTTTCTGACCCAAAGACTTGGGAACTTCAAAACCAATCTGAACCTATACTTCGCTCTTCTCTGCAAATGAATATTCACAGTGAAATAAACAGGAGGATGATGGGGAATGAAAGAAGACATCACACCAAGAGCAGGAAAAGTGATATGCGGACATCCCATTTGAAGGGCCGGTTGGTGGGGGGCTGTGACTTGAAGCATCCAAACTTCCCAAAAGTGGGTAACAGGTGGGATAAGGCTTATTTTTAGATGTCATGCCCCTAGATGTAAAAATAGATTTAGCACAGCAATATTTTAATGCAGGCGCATCTGGGGTTGTGACTCTAAATACCTTACATGAAGAAGCATGTAGCTCTAGATTTAACCATTAGAGCTGCAAGCCAGGGAGAGTTCAGGGTCAGCTGACCAATGAGTAATGGTTAATAAAGGGGTCCTAGTGGAACTCATTCTCCTAAATCACCTCAGCAGAACACTGCAATTTGGGACTTCCACTGTCCTCCCTGCCTCTGAACATGATTCTCTTTCCCCTGCCGCGCACACACATGCACGCACAAACAGACGACTGGGGAAGGACACACACACACAGTACTGAAGAGCAAAGCTCTCTAAAAGTACCGAGTCAGGAGCTGGCACCTCGGCTGTTTCCCATGACGTCCCCGTGGATTCATTCATCATCAAGAAGTCCCACTAGGGGACAAGTTTTCAATCCTCCCCTGCCCACCAATCCTTGGGTTTTCCCTTCCCCCGGGGGGAGGGCCTCAAACATAGGACCCGTTTCAGGGATGATTTTCAAAGTGGGTATGGGTTTCCACACCAGCCCAGCCTCGCAGAGGGAAAAGGAAAAGAAAACAACAATGTAGGCGAGGCGGGTGCAGGGTGGCGGAGGAAACAGCGAGAACAGTGGACCAGGCAAGGCCAAAGTGCAGGGGCCGGCTGGCAGGCGCTGCTCGGTGGGGCTCCTCCGACAGATTTACTGACATGACGTCAGTGGCTCCGGTCCAGCTTTCTCTTTGGTAGCTTTTACCGCTTACCTCCTGAAGCCTCCACTGTGTCAGGGAGCCACAGGGCCACAATGAAAATTCCCCTCGTGGAACTGAGATTACCTCGGGGAACAGCCGCCGGCCTGTGAATGAATTACAGGGCTCCCTGCCCTCTCTCTGTGCTCGTGGAGGCAAGGGGAGGGAAGAGCCCCCTACAATGCTGTACTTTGCTTTAACACAGAGGAACCATTACATGAAGCTCACTGCCTTCAAAAAAAAAAAAAAAAGTAAAAATGGGGCAGGGCTGGGCGCGGTGGGGGGGGGGGCAGTTACTAAGTACACATCCAGAATTTCACAGGCCAGGACTCTGATTGATTTCTCAGGGACATCGTGAAGGATGATAATTTCGGGACGATTCACTCACTCTGTGGTGAGGCTGTGTTGGCTGGACTGTGAAGGCACATGGCTTCATTTCATCAACAGAACAAAAAAAGTCTGACCGAAGCTCCAGGCCCAAATGGACCCTCTGAGGAGAGCATTCTAGCTTCTCTTGGAAACGAGCTTTTAATTTTAATTTTTCCTCAGCGTGCATTCTCTGAGGAGCCAACATGGGTATCAAAACAATTTCCAAGAAACAAAGATAGGAATTACTAAAAATAAGTCTAACAGCACTCACTTCAGGCTCAGAGGCTTACTATCGGGTTCCCACAACAGCACACGTGCTGGGTTCTAAGGACTCCACTGCATAAATCTGCCTAAAACCACAAGGCTTTAACTTTTTTGGGGGGCTTATAAAAATAATGTATCAGTGATAAATTCTTTAAATGACTGAGAGATTAAATATATCCTATTTTAAACACCTCAAGAGAGGAAGGTACAAAACTTAATTCAACAAGTATTTATTCAAACAGATGTGTGTAAATGACTCCAACAATCTCATCAAAATAGAGCCTGCGGTCTGCATGGCTCAGAAAGGTAATAAGATAAGGAATTTCTCACCTTCTGGTTATTTAAACAAAGACCAGAACAAACTGTCGGGTGGGCATGACCAAGGGCAGTGACTGAAGTCTTCTGTAAAGCCTAAACTAATGTGAGCTTTGGCCTTCACGATGAGTGCCAAGCCATGAACTGTCCCTGGGGAGTTCTCTGATTTGGCTTTTTTCTTAAGGGAGAAGAGGACAAGATGACAAGCAAGGGCGTGAAAAGTGTGACTGAAAGCCAAGGGGGCCAACATGAGACAAAGATGCCAGCACAGGTTTTACCATGGGTACACGTTGATGCGGAAGGTGGGATCCATCTCTGAACAAGGTGGGGGTGAGGGGAAGCAGAGACCCTAGCACCCACATCATAGCCTTGAAATACTGTTTTCCATTAAAAAGAACCCAACATCCAGCAGAAATGGTTTGGTCTAAGTCCAAGAATACACAGTAAATCAATGGATACCAGGAAGCTATCGAAAACTATCAGGGTCACATCAAAAGGACACAGGAACCCACCAAAGAAACTCCTATTGGCCAAAGATGGTACAATTTGGATATCAATGAAAGGAGGATATATAATGTATCCAATAATTTAAAAATCTATGATTGCATAAGGATACTCAAACAAAAAACAAAACCAGAAACCTGCCTTTCCTGTACAAACTATACACCAAGTTAACCAAATAACTGATAAGAGAAATTTCGACGTAAGAGTACTCTAGCTCACAAACAAAGAACGAGAGGACTGGAGTTTGAGCAGTTTACAAAGCCCACATGAAATAACAGATATAGGCAGAGATCAAAAATCAATGGGTGTTAATCACAAAGAGAGAGACAACTGGACATTATAATTATGTACCTCTTGTGGGAATACTAGTTATGAAATATTCTTCTCGGGGCGCCTGGGTGGATAAAGCGTCCAAGTCTGGCACAGGCCATGACCTCGCGGTGTCATGGGTTTGGGCCCCGCGTTGGGCTCTGTGCTGACAGCTCAGAGCCTCGAGCACGTTTCAGATTGTGTCTCCCTCTCTCTCTGCCCCTCCTCCCTTGCACTCTCTCAAAAAAACAAATAAACATTTAAAAAAAATTTTTTAAAGAAAAAAGGAAATATTCCTCTCAAAAAAAAAAATACACAAACCTGAACCAGATGGAGCCGATAGATCTAGATTCCCATTTATGGGAAAAAGAGAGGATAGTGGAACATGATACGAGGCACCCTGAGAATGCAAATGCAGCTGCGAAATCCAGAGGGAGGGAAAGCGGTGAGGCTTCTGTAACAAATCAATTGCAAGGGGAAAAGCACATGAGGAAAGAGTGGTCTCTAAAGAGTTTTAAGAAACACAATAACCAAATACAAGCTGTAGATCTCCTCTGGAGCCTGATTTAAACAAACCCGACTGTGGGAAACCACTGAGGGGACAATCAAGGAAATCTGAACACTGACTTTTATAGAGAGAGATATTTCATATTAAGGAATTATTATTAAAATGTGATGGCATTACAGGTTTTTTTTTTAAAGAGTGATTTTTTTAAACACTGGAAAGTTTACAGATAAAATGGCATGACATCTGGGATTGCTTCAGAATGAAAGTCTAATGGGAGAGGAGCCAGGGACTTGGAAGAAGCAAGAATGACCATGAGCTGGGGCACCTGAGTGGCTCAGTCAGTTGAGCCTTGACTCTTGGTTTTGGTTCAGGTGATGATCCCATGGTCACGGCATCGAACGCCGCATCAGGCTCCGCGCTGAGTATGGAGCCTGCTTAAGATTCATTCTCTCTCATTCTCTCTCTCTCTCTCTCAAATAAAAAAGAATGGCCATGAGTTGATGATTGCTGCTAAGTGATGATGGGATACAATCTACTGTACTGAATTCACCTATAATAAAAAGTCTGACAATCTGAAATAAAATACTGGGCACCTGGGTGGCTCAGTCAGTTGAGCACCCGACTTTGGCCCAGGTCATGATCTCGCAGTTCATGGGTTCGAGCCCCACTTTGGGCTCTGTGCTGACTGCTTGGAGCCTGAAGCCTCCCTTGGATTCTGTGTCTCCCTCTCTCTGTTCCTCCCTGCCTCATGCTCTCTCTCTCTCAAAAATAAACACAAAAACATATTTTTTTAATTTAAAATACAGTAAGATACTATTCTTGTCCCGCTCCCTCAAAGAGAAAGATGCTACAGAAAGAGATACTTGGCACTCTAATTTTTAGCTGCTGGGTGACGGTAATCACAACAATCAGCAACCACGAACATTTATGGGACGCTGCCTTCTCTGCCAGGCATCATCCTAAAAGAAACGTGTATGATTTACAAATTCATGCCGTTATGAGAGCTATGTTTTGAAAAAAACAGTAACAACTCTTGAGAGTGCCAGTAATGCCATAAGCCAAAAAACATTCAGTGCTCTCCAGGGTTAAAGACACCAGAATCGACAAATGGTGCTTTTCTGAGGGCAATTTTTGGTGAAGCTCAGGGAACTGCAGGGACGGTTTCTAAGATCTTCAAGTGACAAGAACAGAAGATCACAGGTGAAAAGTAGAGGGCGCGCACATGTGTGTAGGTGCGTGTCCGTGTGTGACAATGTGAAAGCAAAAAGGAAATTGTCTGAAGAGAGAAACACACGAGAGCAGGAAATCCAGCAAGAGTGGAGGCTGGGAAAAAGCTTAAAACTAAACCCAGCGGAGGAAGATGAAAAAGCAAATCAACTTTGGGGATGAGCACTGAGTGTTATGTGGAAACTAATTTGACAATAAACTATTTGTAAAAAAAAAAAAGCAAATCAACACGCTCCAGTCTGACTGGTCCATTCTCTCTGGGACAAAGCCCTCAGAACCCCGGGGGCGGAGGGGGCCAGAGGCAGGGGACCACAGAAACTGTTGGGACAGGCAACGGAGAAACTCACTGTGGGCCATTCACCGTATTCCATCGTGTGTCACTGTATCATATCACTATTTTCAGTTTTCAGATGAGGAAACCAAATAATTTACCTGAGATCACACACCCAGTAAGCAGGATGGGACCCCGTGACCAGGAGTGACCGTCAAAGCCATGCTTTTAGGCTACTTTGCTAAGTATACCAAACGCTGGAGAGAGAATTGCACAAAGTTAGGGCAAAACCAAAATGGCCAGTAGCAGAAGAACCCAAAAGCACAGGGAAAGGGACGACGACTCCATGAAGGAGGCGAGCCAGTGCTGGTAAGGAGGGAAAGGTGAGGGCGCAAGGCCCGGGAGTCAGCCCTCGGGGCCCCACCTTGCCCTTGTGGGCCAGAGTCACCAGAACCACGTGAAGAGGCGATAAAGAGGACCAAACAGCCCACTCACTAAAAACCTGCCAAGATGTCAAAGGTGGGTAGCAGCCCCATCAGCAATGCCATCTTGAAGACGCTAAGGTCTTTTTCAGAGGCCTGACTATTAAGGGCTCCGGGCAAGCCCAGAACCCTTTCTCCCCTCGGCCCTTGCCACTGCTCACTGCACATCACAGCCTATGGTGGGCTTTTCAGGCGGTCACCTGGGCGGGGAAAAGGGAAGGAACTGATCCCATCTCCCAGGTTCCCAAACACCCCGCAAACAAGGAGTGAAGTCGAGGTCATCCTAAACCCTCCCCATTTCCACATCCGGGCCTTCAGGTGGGGAGGGGGGCGCTAACATAGGCTGACAGCCTGCCAACAGAGCACATTCCAAAGAAAAACCAGAGAAACTGGCAGGTCCAGTCCTAGGCCTCCAAACAGCATCAGCCTTGCTANGCTCTAGTAGTCAGTCCATCCCTGCTCTACACACACACACACACACACACACACACACACACACACACACACACACACAGAGCAATATGGGTCATCAACCGAAGCTTCCAAACCACGTCAACCTTCCCTCCGCACACACGATAACACGCAAACTCTAACCAAGGAGTTCAGATCAACCCAGCCCCCTCTCTTTAACCTCACCCTCTTGTTTTCCATGGCCTGCCTACCCTATCTGAGAAGTGAGGGGTACTGCGTCCCCACAGTCTTTTGAGGACTAAACCCCAAGGGCAGAGGGGACTCCTGTCCCTTCTGAGGAAGACAAAACCAGGTGAGGCAATTCCCTGATAAAAGGCCTGACTGCGTCACACCCAACTTGTCAGGACCTTAGCCACATGTTTGTTTTGAAGACAGAGTAAAATAGGTCAGCAAGAACACAAAACAAAGTTACTATGTACTTTTAGCTTTTCTGCATAAATACACCAAGTGAGGGGAAGCCCACCTCGATGTCAGTGTCATTACCTATCTTAACTCCATTCACCTGACAGGTGCCATCATACAGTCTCTTCAGCCTGGCAGCCGTGGAGTCACACATCAAGGAACTGGCTTCAAACACTGACCCTGTTACCCAGTTAACCTGGCTGTGTGACCTTGGGCAGGGTACTAAGCCTCTCTGAGCTTCACTTTCTTCAACTACCAATGGAGCTTTTAGGTTGAAATAAGGGAATGCTAAAGAACGGTCTTAAGACAGAAGCTGGCCAGTCTCTTCCTTTCTTACCCAGATTCCCCCAGAGTAGCCGGGGAATTGGTGCAACCAGGAGTCACGGAGGGCACGTGGCAAGACTGCGCCTCATCCACACACCCTGCCTTTGGGAGGGGTGCGTGGGGGTGTGGATGGAATGACTCAGATAAAGACGCGGTTCTCTAGGACCTTTCTGCCTAAGGTTCTCCCGTTTTGTCTCTTTAAAGCTCAGCTCGCAAGTGGGCCAGGGCGACAGGTGGCGCAGTACTGTCTTCCCAGAGAGGGAACCAAGATTTTCAAGTGGCGTGCCTGCCCAAGGGCGCAGGGGAGCGGAGAGCAGGGATTGTCCAAACAAGCCTTCCTTCTACCCAGCCAGAAGTGGGGAGACCAAGATCCTGGCCCCTGGAGGACCCCCCACAAATGCCTTTTCCCAATGAATGGCCCCAACACGGAAAGGGTTCTCCAAGCTCAGGCCTGGAAGACACCACAGTGGGCTGAACCTGCCCAAGTTACTGCCTAAAGTGAATGATAAAATAACTAAGTAAATAGTGGCGTCAAAACAACCACCTGGAACTAAGCAGTATCATTACCAGCACTTTCAGTTTTAGGCAAAGTACTACAATTTCTTAAATTCCACTCCACTTGCCCTGCCTTATATATTTAGGTACATCACAGGACATGATCCCACAGTCTCCCAAGGGACAAACAAGCCAGCCTGAAACCAATGAACGTCAAGAGGACTGAGACCACAAGTCCTAAAATATAATCTGAAATCCCCAGCTTTCACACAATATACACCTTTCAGAATTCCACTGGGAAAAACTTCTCAATTAAACTTTGCTAGTCTAAAAGGAAATGAACCAATGCTGAATCATTCCTATGAATGGACACTTTTTTTTAAATACATTATGAATTGATCTACGGAACAGCAGAAGGTTTGAAGCAATTTGGTTGAAAGTAGCACAGGTTTATAGGAATAGCTCCTCTATTCTAACTCTGGTCTCAGGTAACAGCCTGGGACAGGCGTTCCAGAATAATTCTGTCGGGGGATCAACCCCTGGGCACAAGGCCCCCTGTCCAAGATACTCTCTCCATGCTGCTTAAATTAGAGGAGGTCACCCCATTTCCTCAACGGTTTCCTAACAGTAAAATGACCGTATGTATAGTTTATCATCCAAACCGAGGCACTGGAGAGTAAAAGAGGGTGCTATGAACTACTACTCGAAAACAGGGAGCAGGATGGTATCAGGGAAGCAGTTATATAGCCACAAGGAACAGAAGAAGACAACCCTTTACAAAATACCCGTGGATAAAAACTGCTACAAATAGTTATTATGCGGAAGAGAGGGAGCATCTCCTGGGATAAACAAAAAAATAAGACCAAGTTACAATTAAGAAAAAAACTGGGCAGGGGCGCCTGGGTGGCTCAGTCGGGTAAGCCTCCGACTTCAGCTCAGGTCATGATGTCACAATTCACGAGTTCGAGCCCTGCGTCTGGCTCTGTGCTGACAGCTCAAAGCCTGGGGCTTGCTTCAGATTCTGTTTCCCTCTCTATGCCCCTCCCCCACTCATGCTCTGTGTGTGTGTGCCTCTCTCTCTTTCAAAAAAAAAAAAATAGACATTAAAAAAATAAAAACGGGGCAGAGCAGAACCTGAAACTTGGGGTATAAATTAACCTGACTCTGGGTTCTTTTCTTCCCCAGCTGAAGACAATTAACATATCAGATTCAACACCTGACTTGTGGCCTCAGGTGCCTTTGGAGTCTCTCTTCCTCATAACCTCCCAGTTTTTCCTTGTTGGTATTTTTTTTTTAATGTTTTATTTATTTCTGAGAGAGAGAGAAACAGCGTGAGCAGGGAAGGGTCAGAGAAAGAGAAGACACAGATTCCAAAACAGGCTCCAGGCTCTGAGCTGTCAGCACAGAACCCGACGCGGGGCTTGAACCCACAAACCGTGAGATCATGATCTGAGCCAAAGTCAGACATTTAACCGACTGAGCCACCCAGGTGCCCTTCCTTATTGGTATTTATTAAGGTCTTGGGTTGCTTCAAGTGTAAGCCATACAGGCAGTCAATGTAGTCAACATTTATCTTTAAGGAGCAAGTCATTTCACATTATTAAAATTACTTTTTTTTTAAGTCTATACGTTTTTGAGAAAGAGAGAGAGACAACGCGAGCAGGGGAGAGTGGAGAGAGAGGGGGAGAGAGAGAGAATCCCAAGCAGACTCCGCACTGTCAGAGCAGAGCACCATGTGGGGCTCGAACTCCTAAATCAACTTCTGAACCGTGAGATCATGACCCAAGGCAAATCCAAGAGTCAGATGCTCAGCCAAATGAGCCACCCAGGCACCTCTGAAATTACTCTTTGTAAAGTAAAAGTATCTTCCATCTTAGATACTTCTAATGGATACCTCAAGGCCCCTCACTAAAACCAGTAAACAAGCAGAACTGTAAGCTCGTATTAGAACACCACGTTGAATATCAACCTTAGTCATCTGACCAGCAAAACGAATGTAAACGCAGCATGGGAGGCACTCCAGTGAGTACAGCCAATGTTCGTATGATAACTAGATTCAGCACTGTACTCATTCTATGACATACGAGTCACATACCATAAAATCTACCCTTTAAATTATGTAACTCGGCGGCGTTTAGTAGATTTCCAGGCTGTGAATTGCCTTTAAACGTGCTTCTCTCCTCTCCTCAATTGTCGGCCTGCCTGCTTCCATCCAAATGCCTCCATTCCCTGGCCAAGTCCACTTGTCTCGCATTTTAAGTTTTTTAATTTCAAGACTGGGAAACCGGATTCATTCACACACAGTTCCATACGACCCGGCTAAGAGAGGACAGGAAGAGATGCCGGTAAGATGCAGGTGCTCCCAAGCCCAGGCTCACACAAAGCAATCCTACCTGCTCAGACAGCCCCGGGGAGCGAGCCGAGTCTAAGAGCATGGGGGCACTGACACACCCAGAAGTGTAGCTGGCTGGCTGAGCACAGCAGGACCAGCTTCGGGCAGAAGACTCTGAGAGCCACCAGCTTCCAGAAAAGGTCCAGCTCATCGATCCAGAAGTGCCTGGGTACTAACCCAAAGAGACTCACATCTTAGACTGACAGACATCCTCCTTCATATGCAAAAACACTGGGGAAAGGAAGGATGGGCTGCCATTTCCACAAGGGTGAATCATTACGTGAAATATATTTAAGGCCGCAGAAATGAGTCGAATAAAAGGGTCAAAGACTTCATCTCAGAGCTTGGAGCCCGGAGAGGAACAGGGTGGTCTGGGCTCCAACAGCGCTCACACCTGTGACCCTGGCCTGCTGAGCTGCCTCTTACTTAAACGTGCCCACAACCCTTCCGAGTAGGTAGCGTCAACCCCTTTTTCCAGGGGTGGAAACTGAGAGCAGAGAAGTTAAGCAGCCTGCTCCCAGACAGGTATTTAAAAAGTGCAATAGTTGGGGGGAGGGCAGCCTGGCTGGCTCAGTCGGTAGAGCATGCACTCTTGATCTCAGGGTCGTTGAGTTCAAGCTCCACACTGAGTGTGAGGCCTACTCTAAAACATCAAGTACAATACCAAAGAAAAGTTTTTTTAAAAGTGCAACAGGGGCAGCAAAAGGAAGGGCGAGGTACCTCTCTCTGCCTCTTCCTTCATACCTCAAACTCGATCCTTCAAACCTCCCCTGGCGATTCCTCAATGGTTTCCCCAGCAGGTCAGTTTCTCTATGAAAACATAAGTTACATACACTCATCTTAGAGAAGAACTTTTAGAACCCGATCCCAAGTTAGGAGCCTGGCTTCCATGCAAAAGTCTTAGAAAGAGGGTTCTTTCAGTGCGCATGTGCACCCTGCTATCCGCCTTTGAAAGCACTTCCATTTAATTCCTACTGCCACCACTTGCAAGGAATGACCTCACCTATTACATAGGTACTGTTGGGTTTCCTCCATCACTTACTAACAGAGGAAATACGGTTCAACGCCATTCATGGTCTCAGACCTGAGCCGCTCCTGGAGGTGACTCCATCTGCCCGAGACCTGCAGTCTGCCTCTTTTAAGTAATTCTGCGTCACCCTGGGCATTCCTAAGAGTCCCTGTCAAGACAGCTGTGAAGTCCCGGCATCCAGCAGAACATGTGAAGTGCCTATTCACTAAGCATATGCCCCTATCAGGTAGACAGGAGCCATTCTATCGAAACTCAGGGATGAGGACACCCAGGCTCAGAGGGTGATCTGTGCAAGGCCACAGAACCAGTAAGTGGCTGAGCCAATGGTCCAACCGAGGAGTGCCCTACTCCAAACCTGCGGATTGTTTTTGTTGCCTTTTTTCATTGTTTTGAGAGAGCTTGCACGCAAGAAGGGGAGAGGGGCAGAGAGGGAGGGAGAGAGAGAGAGGGAGGGAGGGGGAGAGGGAGAGAGAGAGAGAGAGAGAGAGAGAGAGAGAGAGAGAGAGAGAATCTTAAGCAGGCCTCCACGTTCAGCAAGGAGCCAGATCCCACAACCCTGGGATCATGACCTGAGCAGAAATCAAGAGTCGGACACTCAACCAACTGAGCCACCCAGGTACCCCTCCAGATCTGTGTTTTGAAAACTACATTATTTTCCTGCCTTTTTCCACGCCAGAATCCAGAAACTTCCCACTCCCCTGGTCAACCAGGCACCTCCCCACTTTCTCCCCTTTCGCTTCTTTCAATTAATTGCTCGTAGCCGCGTTTCAGATGTATAGGAGAGCTCATGATTTTTTCCTCTTGGTTGAGTTCAGTGCTCTGGAGAGTATTGGGGTGGGGGGGAGGTACAGTAGTCATTTGTTTTTTAATGACTTAGCTCCACTCTACCCCCAAAATGGCATCTGGCAAAACACACACACACACACACACACACACCCCAAAAGAAAAGGGAAAAAAAACCCTTTTCCTTCAAGCCCCAACTCCAACACCACTTCCTCTGCGAAGGTTTCCTTAGCCCCTACCACTGAGGGACATGGCAGCTTGGATGTTATCGAGAGCAGTTGGACAACTGAATTATTTTCCCGTTATTCTGATGTTACACAAGGAAATGCATGCTCCTAAGAACTACACATGCTCAAAAAATGAAAGCCCCTTCCCAACCCACTCCCTCAAAAAAACCCCTGTCCATAATATAAAGATTCCCCGGATCCTTTTGGGTGGAGATGTAAACCTGTTTCTTAGGCATTTCATCAACTCTAAGACGAGTAGAACATGCAGCTTGATTTTATTTCTAAGAAATATCGCTGGGAAACCAACCATGCCAGAATGCTGCCTTCTCATATAGAAATTGAATTTCATATTCATACACATTGGAACATTCTTTTATCATGTCAGTGTTGTACATAAAGATGAAAATAATAAACAGAGTAAGCTGGGCATAATATACCTAAAACAGTTT
This sequence comes from Crocuta crocuta, assembly GCF_008692635.1. Classification (NCBI taxonomy): domain Eukaryota; kingdom Metazoa; phylum Chordata; class Mammalia; order Carnivora; family Hyaenidae; genus Crocuta; species Crocuta crocuta. The sequence continues at coordinate 7,274,848 of NW_027529526.1, forward strand.
CTCCGAGATACCCACACTCCTGCTTCCCGCACTCTATGAGCCTCGGGACAAGAGCATCAGCTACACTGAGAGCATCCTCAGGAATGCCCCCCAACGCACTTCGGGAAGGTCTTCCTCCATGCACCCGCTGTACAGGCTTGGAGGCATGTGTGCGACCACAGCCCAGGTCAGGACCACTGCCTGACCAGCCGCGACTGCAGGACACATCCCTACTTCAAGGCTGTTCAGATACAGCAAGTCCATGTTGCATCCTGGAACGCACGAAATACAAAACATACAGCCTCCCCACCAGACTGTGATGATCTCTTCGCAGGCCTGCTTCCCTTGCTAAACCGTAAACTTTGCAGGGACATTTTACTGATCACCATTCTCTGACCACCTTTTACCGATCACCTCATCCCTGGCACCCAAGAGCCGCTGTAAATGTTTAAACATCCAGGGGCAAGGAGCGGTTCTACACAAAACTGGGAGCATCTGGGTTTCAAAGTGCCTGTGGTGCAAGGAAGACAGGAAAAAGCAATGAAAAGGTCCATCTCTGGGCTGCCGGAAGGATCACCCTTTCCATCCCCTCGCTCCACAAGGTTAAGGGATAACCACCCGAGGAGTTCCAAGAGCAGTCCCCTACCCGGAAGTAAAACCGCTTCTGCAAGCCACCCGACAAGAATTAGCCCTGAAACCCCTTGCCAGCAAGCCTGACACACACGTCACCTCTACAATCACATCCGGAATCAACCGCTATACTTCCAAGGGGTAACACACGATTGCCAACATACGGGGAAGATGGTTTTATTCACTTTCTTGGTTTTCTTCCATAGGAAGGCACAACCTTCTCTTTCTACAGCTGCATTTTTAAATCCAACCAAGTACATCAGAGTGAACTTCCATACATCGGATCTTCCATAAAGATGTGGTATATGTTCACAAATACGCCCCATTCGGCGTGAGGAGGGGCGCCCAAATTTAGTCTGACCGTACGGGAGGAGAAGCATTAGGGGAATGGTTCCCAACTAGAGGGAGACACCAGTCTGGACCTCTTAGATAACACAGAGACTCTGTGCCGAGCCCAGCCTTCCTAAGGCTCCAGGGGAAACGTCCAGGCTGTTGAAAGACCCGTGGAGGCCGCAGCACACGGGCCAGGTGTGACAGAGGCTCCCTGGGACAGGAGTGAAAAGAGGCCGACCTGGAGTGGAGTCAGAATCATCCTGAATGAGCCAGGCAAAAGGATCTGTGCACAGGGAATCACAAACCTAGAAGTCAGAATGTGGGGAAAGGTGGGGAGCCGGGAAAGATGAGCGGGAACATCCAAGGAGGGTGCGCTGGGAGAGGCACCCACAGCCTTGCCCTGCTTCCCCAGTGCCTGGGACATGTCTGGGGCACAAATATTTGCTGAATGAGGTTCACATGGCTGACAAGCACAGGCTGATGATGCACACCCTCAAGTTGCCACACAGCCACCTACCGTGTGCAGAAATCCGGAGCCGGCTCCAGCAACTCAGCGGACGAATCCCTGTCAGGTCCGCCACCCCCCGCCCCGCCCCCGCAAGAGTGGTTTTGCCTGAGCTCCACTAAGACACCTGACTAGAACTGTTCTAGAAGCAATTCCCTCTTTAACAATTCCTAGTCAAAGAAGAAAGCTTCGTCCTGCCTCCAAATCACAGAGGACTCTTCTCCTGGATTCCTGTTATACAGACATTAGTCATTTTTGTATTTTATGATTCAGGTAAAACTCCGAGGGGAAAGGAAATCAGGGAGAGGGTCTTTTGAACACACAACAAAACTGGAAACCTTTATCCAAATTAAAGAGCTTGGTATCGGCCTTATCTTACCCCTCCAGGGTTTAAAACAAAAGCAGATTTTGAATTATGGGAATATCTCAGCTCTGCCTGCATGAAAAACGCTAGTAGGTAGCTTGTGTTCTGTTTTCCTCTCAGTGAAAATACCTGAGGTCTTTGGAAGGTTCCAGATTACAGGACAGGGCGGCTGGCCCCTCAGCTCTCTCTCTCACCACCACCGTCTCCCAAAGGCTTAGAGATGAAAAGGCAGAGCCCAGGAAGAAGGGGCTGAAAGAGATTCCACCAAAGGAAGCTTGGCTCACAATGGCTTCAATGGTTCGCAATCAGTTCGCCCCCAGGACATCCCCAGCCACAGGGCTGGGCGATCTGAAAACGAAGCATATCAAAATGCTATTGATAAGCTAAATTACCAGACAGCTTATCTGAGGCCCACATCCGCCATATGGTGCCCCAACTTCTGCCGCCTGTTGCTCCCGCAACAATAGGCGCGCCTGCCCAGAACGCAGCCTCGAACAGCAACCCGGCAGCGGCGGCATGTGGGGCGACTCCTATGTTTACATTTTATTTTGTGCTCTCAGCTCGGTGCCTCCCCCCAACCCAGCAGGGGCCAGAAGCACTGCGCACGTTCAATGTCAAAAAGATGCGTTGCCTACAGGACGCGCGCGCGCACACGCACGCGGGTATACACCAGGTGAACGGAGCAAACCAGATGTCAACCCCAGGAATGGAGCTGCCTGGTGGGGGAGGGCGGGCCGGGCAGGCTCCCGGCTCGGGCTCCGAGCAGACAATGCTCTTTTCTCAAAACACTCGGGCGGGCGGGCCTCGGGGAGTGGCTATTTAAAACACTTGGCTCCTTTTATTTCACCACCATGGAAGTGAATTCGGCTCTTAAGTGCCAGAGCAAATGAAGTCATTTGGTTTCTGCGGGCTCCCTTTGCATTTCAGCAGAAGTCAGGCTGGACGAAAGTCGGAAGGTCCAGCTGAAGTTGTTCTTTCTTCCAATTAAAATTGATTCCACAGAGGATTTGGCGCCTGGGCTTCATTAACTTTTTTTTTTTTTCCCTTGGAAAAGGCACTAAGCTCGTAGCAAATTTAAAGGACACAAGGCAGTGGAATGAATGCTGTCAAAGAGGACTCCTATCACAGAATGCCATCAAGTTGAGATGTAAAGTTCGAACAAATGAGGAGATCACCTTCTAAAGGCTTGGCTGGCATCAAAAAAAAAAAAAATCTTTTCCCCACAAAAAATTAATGGGGATTTTCGTCGAATGAATTTGTAAGACTTCCACATTTAATTTCTTTCTACTCCGTAAAGAGGTCCCTATCCTTACAGAGGTTATATCATTAATGGTAATAAAATATTCATTCATTGGTTTACTATCTATTTGGGCAAAGACGCTGGTTTTCAAAGGGAACTCAGCAACACACAGCATCTGGTTATGCAAAAATGTACAAGATGCAGGTCTGGAAACTTTGCAAAGCAAAAAGCAAAAAAAAAGACAGTCAACCTAACATTTAGATCTAGTTATCTATTATGACAAGGTGCTCATCTCATCCCCCTCCCCCATTACCAACAACTTAGCAGACAACAGTCTTGGATGAACTTTTCAAATTTTCTTAAACATTCTCAGTGTAAAAAAAAAATCTCCTTTCAAGTTAAATGGAGATTGCACTTGAACTCCATCCAAGAGCGGAGCTGAACTGAATTATGATAATTAGAAAGCTGTGCCTATAAAAAAGCGGCGCAGTTCATGCATTTTTTTTAAAAGTTCATGCCAGAGAATATAAGTTCAATATGTTCTCACATAATTAACATTTCCCACCATTAGCAGCAGTGTTTCAGTTTATATATCAGTAAAAACAACAGCACTCGTCATTGCTGTATATTCCCAGTCAAGAGTGTTTCCGTCACTTTACACATAGATCTAAATCTGTCAGATGCCTAAAAGCAACCAGAATTTCCCACTGGAGATGATGGTGGTGCTTAACTTGTTCATTAGCTATTTTTTCCTTTAAGCCCACTTTCCAATGCTGGCCTCTGTTCCCTAAACTAAAACTTTTAATGAAATCCTAGGACAGAGCCTTAAAAACTCATGTGGAAAAGAGCAGAAAACACAGCACGAGGAGAGTTAAGTATTGATCGGGAAAGTAAATTTGTGGGGATGGGGGGGGGTTGGAGCTACAGCCAGATGGAGACTTCCCTTGGCCCACCACAAAATAGAAAAGACAAGCCTCTAAGATCCCCCTCCCCGCCTTCCAATCAGAAGAGAGACAAGTGGTTTCACAGTTAGCTAGGACTCCCAGACTATGGAAACTATTCTATGAGAATCCTCCCAAACATGCAAAAAGCCAGTGGATAGAACTTTCGAGCTGAGAGGGACCCACCCCGTGTAAGAAATGCCATCCTCAAACCCCCCCTTCAAGGTATCCCATTTGCTTTCACTAAAATAAAAATACATATTTCAAAATTCTCTTATTAGGCACCCCTGGGAAGACTGAATGGATCTGAAGAGGTGGCTGAATTTCAGCTATGAGTTCAAATACGGAATAGGGTCAAGTAAGGTTATGAAGAGAATCTTACCTCCTTGGACTCTCAATAGCTCCAGCTTTGCAACAAAACAAAATCAACACACTCCAGATATTTAGATCCAAACATTCCAGCATCCAACACACTATCCCAGAAGAGGGAAGGCCCAAACTTCCCAGATCTCAGAAGCATGGAGTAATTACAATACAAGGAGGACTAAACTGTTATTTGTCAAAAAGCCCAACCCTGAAACATGAAGGCCTTCAGATGTACCTGAATTAACTTAATTTTATCACCTTTGTGAATATGAAAGAATCAAATGTATCACTGGTATTGCTCAAACCTGATTTGGGAATCTAAGTTAAACACCACTGGGCAATCCGTGACTTCTACAGATAAAATAAGAAACAGCAGCTATAAAAGATTATTCTAGTCATCAGTCAGCCCCCAATACCAGTAGCCGAGCAGCAAAGCCCAAATTTGCCAAAGGGCAATAAGCTTACAATATACTTCACCGGCCCCCTTCCTGAGTTCAGAAGTAGGACACTATCCTCTACAGCTTCAGTCCCTGAACTGTAATGAGGAAGCTGCAATGCATGCCTTTATCAACAGAAAGGTGGGCTTCAAGGCCTCTGATTTCCCTGCAGTTTTACGGGAAAAGCTGGACACTTGCTCTGACCAGTATTCTTCAGTCTTTGGAAAAACACAGACCTAAAAAAAAAAAAAAGTCTATCACTAAATGGATCCAAACTCTAGACACAGCTTTCACTCAGCAGTGTTTTTATTCTTTCGCAACCTCTTTATGGGGAACAAGACAATGTGCCTAAAATACAAGCTTCAAAGTGTTATCTACCTACTGTCCACACGTGGACATGGTCATTTTACGCACACTGGCTCACACACGCAGTCATCTGCACCAACCTTTTGAGTGACAAAACACCACAATTTTCATTTGCAGGCAGTGTAATTATGCTCCCAATTAGCGTGTAATAATACGTGAGATGAGAGAGAAAAGTAATCCCACAGATGCACAGGGTCTTGTTCGACCACCACGTATGAGAGACTGATCCATTTCTAAAACAAGGAACCTTAAAATATTATTAATGGCAGAGCTCGTTTCTTCAAAGACTTATCTAACATTTGGGATCTACGTTCTGTATTCCTGTTACATACTTTTCTATGCAAGACATAACAAATATGATTTAGAAAATAAGGATACTCTACAAGTATATTCTTCCTCAGCTGTCCCATGAAGAAATGCCATCCGATACTGATTCTGCAGTGGCAGAATTCAACATTGTTTCTAGATGACTGAAGTTCAAGTAGCAAAAAACCAGAACACCTTCTTTCCTTATGATCTGCTTGTCCTTTTTCTAAATAAAAGGGAACATTAATCCCCAAAGTGAGTATCCAAATACATAATTCTTGCTGTATAAAGCAACAGAGAAGTAGAGGCAAAGGGAAAAAGAAACTGACTTCGCCCAGGGTGCCTCCCCCCCCGACACACACCCAGGCCAGCCCCACCCCGCCCCAAACCTGCCCTTAACAGATAATTAGTTTGCCGCTGGGGCCTAGGCACACACAGTACCACAATGCAAAAAGCGCCTCTCCAGGAGAAATCTGTTTCAATCTGGCTCAAACTAAACTAGGTTGCCATCCCTCTTTAAATTAAATTTCATGAAGAATATATGGTGGTGAGTCCTGGTTTACGTTTGGGGAAAAGAAAAAAAAAAACCTCCATCAATCTCTCAAGCATGTTCTCTGGATGGAGTTCTATTTGTTACTTTATGAAAGATCACAGAGAGGAGGAATCTGTACAAAGATTCTTTCCTATATTTCTTAAGTCTTACTGTCAAGGCATTGTCACATTGGTTTTGTTTGAAAATTGAAAAAAAAAAGGAAAGAAAGATTATTAAACTATAACCCTAAAACTGCAGATCGAACAATACTTACCATGAAAGCAAAAATAAAATGGTCTCCACATTGGCACTTTTATACCATCGGCAAGAAACAGTAATGGATACAGCTTATCAGTTCATTTTTTTATACCAACGACAAATAAAAGAATTATAAACTGTTTTAAAACCTGAAACTGGAGAGCTCAACACTGAGTTGCACATACAAAAAAATACTAAACAAAAATATCTGTGACCGTTTATGGAAATGCTGAGATTAGAAAAATAAGCCTCTTCCCCCCTCCCAAAATAATCAACACTTCAAAACCTCGATGTTAACAAAGGTTCCACTAATCCATTTGTCTTTCCTGAGTCACTTTGTAATTAGTTCTACTGTTTCCTTCTGAAGAGGAAAGATTCTTACCAAAGTTGGATCTAAGTCTGGCCCCAAAGATCCTGGTATTTACAAAAGGGCACAAACCCAGTCGTCAAAGGATGAAGCACTGGGCACAGCCTGAGCTATGTTCCCAACCACTGCCTCAGAATACCCTAGCAGAGAAGCCCTTGAGCACAACAAGCCAGCAAGTCACTGCAATTCAGAAGCCCACTGCCTGCTCGGATCACATGTTCCAGAAGGGATCCATCTATTCAGGTAACCACCTGCAGGCACCCAGCACACCACAGACGATCAGACCAGCAAAACTTCCAGAAACAATCAAGGCGAAGGGTGGGGAGGAAGAAACATGTGGTTGCCCTGGACTGTTCGTGTTCTAATCCTCTGGAATATCTGTATAGCATTTTAAATTTTTTTGTTTAACCATTTTGAAATCTGATAGGTTTTGCAGACCTTTCTGTCCCAGGACCTGGGTTCCCTCCAAGGCACTGTTTTTAAAACAGGCCTTTTTACATGACCCTCTCTCCCGGAACATCATCTGTCTCTAAGTTTCCAGCGCTTACTGAGGTCAATTTTCATTTCTGCAAATCACAGGCAGCCACTTGCTTCTGAGAAGTTAACAAGCCTCCTGAGAAATGCTGGTGGCTGCTATTTCATTGTTTCATAAATATTTTTATACAGTGACACCGTTCAAGTTTAAATAAATCTTTAAAAAGAAAGACAATTAAAAAGCAAAGAAAATTATGATCTGGATTTTATTTATTTTTGTGGGAGGAGAATAAGGGGAAGTGTGAGCCCTCCATTGTTTTCAACTCCTTTAAAATGTTGCTTCGGTTTTTGTTTTTTTTTTAAATATACAAATGCATTTTAGAAAAAAGAAACTCATGGAAGTTGAACTTTCTTGAAAGCGGGCCTCTGGACTTTTGAAAACAAGTGTTGCTGCTACGAACAAAGACTAGAAGTACACCCTGATTTTCTCCTCTCCTGGGGATCATTTCTCTTCCAATAAACAAACAAATCCCCCAGTATTTCCTACCGAAGGGAAGTTTTCCAGGGAGAGTCTCCTCCAGGGTTTGGTGGTAACTGCGACTCAGTCTTTTTTGGACACAATGTTTCTGCTGACTCCTGAAAATTTTCCACTTGAATGTGCAATGAAGCGGCGGCGGCGGCGGCAGCAACAGTCCTGGAGAAGCGGCAAAGGCGACCGTGCCTTCTTTCTTTTTTGAGAAGGA
>NW_027529526.1:7282843-7300147 GCF_008692635.1 Crocuta crocuta
CGGGAGCCGCCCCGCCCCCGCCCGGCGCGGGCCTGGGCTTTGTCCCGAGCAGGGCGGGGTGGCGGGGAGGAGGGCGGCTCGGAGGTGCCCGCGCCCGCGCGGAGAGCTCTGGAAGCCTGGGTTCCACCCCCCACCCTTCCCGCGGGCGCCGAGGCCGGGGCTGCGCGCGCGCGGCGCCTGCCCTGCCTCAGTTTCCCTCGTCGGGGACACGGAAGCGCTGCCGGACTCGCGGAAGTTTGCAAGTTCGGGGAAGAGAAGTTTCTTTTCTGGAAATTCGGGTGGGGATTCTCCAGCGCCGTGGAAGCCTTCCCGGAGCCGGATTCCCAGACTGCCATTTCTTCCCCCCTCTTTCACTTTAGAAGTTCGGAGCGCTCCTTCCAGTCGAAGTCGGCCCTTTTGTTGGGAAGGGAAAGGGAAACCTTTAGCACAGCCGAGAACGCATAATTACAGAGTTCGGAATACTCCTGCCCTGCTATCACGGTCCTCCCCAAACTCGCTCACAAACATTAAGCCCGCTCATCCCTGTGGGGTGTCCTCTCTGAAAGTAAGGGATAAGGTAAAAACTCCTCGAGTTTTTAAAATGTTACTTGGGACGACGTCAGGGCACCCCTTTTGTGCGTGTGTGTGTGGATAAACTTCACTTCCATAATGAAAATAATTTTAACGCCATCTTCGGAGGCGCAAAAGTGACATATATACCCAGTGGATAAGTCAGCAAACAGCTAGGTCAAGTCGGCCTTCTGTGGCAGAACTGTCTGTCAAGTTTTCGGTAACCGTCACTGAAGTTTGCCGGAAGATCAAAGTAGCAGCGAAGCCATTCCTGCATTGTTGACGTCTTTCCTTCCAAGCCGTTCGCTCTCCTTTCCAGTTGAGGTCTCAGGATAAACAATGGCGCCTATTTTACGTGTCCCTAATAAATATGGGTAACTGAGCGAAGCACAGTAGGACTTGCTATGACACATAGGACTTGCTATGACACATTTTCTACAAAACCTGAATTTTACTAATGGTTTTCACTTGAAATTTTGGCTGTGATCACTGACGATTCACATGTTGTAAAAAGTGACAGTACCAAGAAATCTTTTTTTCCCCTTTGCGCAGTTCTCCCCAACCTTAACGTCTTCCAAAACTATACTGTATTGCAATCAGGATATTGACATTGATGCAATCCACCCATCTTACTGACATTTCCCCAGTCTTCATTGTACTCATTTGCGGATGCCTGTATTTCCCTACAATTTTCTCACTTGTGTAGGTATCTACCACCACGGGCAGGTACTCATGTATCTTATCTGATGTATTTTATGTTGTTTGCATGCAATAATAAGATGATACAATGAGGGTTAAAATAGTGACCCCAGCCACCTTAGCACCGTTTTTTGTTTTTTGTTTTTTTGGAAATGTGTTAGAAAAACCTAATTAATTTGGCATTAAAACTATACTAGGCATATCCCTCTCCAAATATCATCTTCTAAAAGCACCAGAGTTGGATGGATGGCAGTGCCAGCCAGATCATAGGGCTCCTAAGCACAGTTCATTGGCCCAATGCACCTGAGCACTTCTCAGACTCCAGCTCCCATCTCCCAGCCACCTGGCAACATAAAGCATCCCATCTCTTACTGAATTAAGAGGAAAAATACCTTGGCCTGGAATTCAAAGCTCTGCACCACCAATATTTTCTCCAACTTCTCCTATTTACATGAATGTTTCTTGAGATTTATCTTAAAAACCTCTTCTAGAAAGACTGCTCAACTAGGGATTTCCTCCCCGGGACCCTCAAAGCTGCTTGGTGCAGACACACTATCGTATTCGGTTAGTTAATGGTGTGTTGGGATGCTCCCATATCTGAGCCCTTAGAAAGTAGACTGGGTCTCATTTTGTTACACGTATGCTGCCCAGGACCTACACATAAATGGGAATAACTCTTATGGTCTCTACACACATTTTTGCCCTTGAGCCACCCACTGGTCACTGCATGGGACCTATGGATGTAGGGCCCAGCGGCTGTTCAACCCCAGCATCTGAGGGCAGGAACACTAGCTACCACCTGCTAAAATGACGGCAACTAACAAGTACTACACCCGTACTCAGCACTTGGCATTTTGAATTTGCCATCTCAATGCTCGTGGCACCTGAGGCAACGATTAGTAGTAGCCCAGTTTATACAGGTCAGGAACTGAGGTCTAGGAAGTTTACATGACTCACCCAATGGTCCACAGGAGAGAATAGAGCCAAGATCTAAATTCCTGCTGACTTCAGCCCATGTTCATAATCACTGACCCCTAATGCTCCCAAAACTGGAATGGATATATAACAAAGCAATCAGATGTCAGGCACTTTTCTAAGTACTTTCCATTCATTATCTTTGTAATCCCCACAGTCACCCTATGAGATAGGTACTCATTATTCTCATTTTATAGCTGAGTAAACTGAGGGCCAGAGAGGTGAAATGATTTGGTGGAGATCATACAGGTAGAAAGTATGGAATGAGGATTCAAACCCAGCCAGTCCAGTGTCATATTTCAAACTCATAACCTTGGACTTAGTCACCCAGGTGCAGTACACTGCAAAAGACCAACCATGTGCAGGGGTAGATTGAACAATTACATGGATCACCTATGAGGCAAGAGAGTTTGTTACTCCCAAGTCTTAACCGAAGAACCTAACTTGTAACACATAAGAAAAACAATGATCCACTTGTTATGTTGAGCTAGAACTCAGTCAGCCTAAGCTAGAAAGGAGAGCTGGCCCATTAGAACTTACCCTAAGCAAGCACCTGGCTCAGGAAAATACTGCTTTAGAAAACAAATGTGTTATTTAATACTAATGATACAGTTTGTCTCATTTCTAACGAAGTTGAGCAACTTAAAGGAGTGTAAGTTGGTATAACCTCTTTGGGGAAGTTTGGTATTAACTAGTGAAGTTGAAGATATGCAGACGCTATGACCCAGAAGTTTCTCTTAGGAGCACAGCCAAGAGAAACGCAGGTGTATGTGTGCCAGGACACACATTCAAGAATGTTATGGGGGGCATTTTTGTAATAACCCAAAACAGGGGTGCCTGGCTGACTTAGTTGGTAGAGCATCTGGCTCTTGATCTTGGGATTCTGAGTTCAAGCCCCATGTTAGGCATAGAGATTACTTTAAACAAATTAAATAAATAAAATATTTTTTAATATAGAGAATCAGGCTGCCTGGATGGCTCAGTTGGTTAAGGTCCTACTCTTGATTTCAGCTCCATCATTATCTCATCGTTTGTGGATCAAGCCCTGCATCAGGCTCCATGCTCACAGCACGGAACCTGCTTAAGATTCTCTGTCTTCCTCCCTCTCCCCCATTCACTCTTTCTCATAATAAATAAATAAACTTTTTTTAAAAATAGAGGGTCACAGAGGTGCCTGGGTGGCTCAGTCGGTTAAGCGTCCAACTTCAGCTCAGGTCATGATCTTGCGGCCCATGGGTTTGAGCGCTGAATCGGGCTCTCTGCTGACAGCTCAGAGCCTGCTTCAGATTCTGTGTCCCCTTCCCCTCCTGCACCTCCCTGACTCACACTCTGTCTTTCTCTCTCAAAAGTAAATAAACATTAAAAAAATAGAGGATCACAAAACAAAAACAAAAACAAAACAAGAAAAAACCTACATGTCCACTAGTAGCAGAAAGGATAAATTGTGATATAATCATACAATGAAATAGTATACAGGGTTGACAATAAATGATGACAATAAATCATGCAAGCACATGAATGGCGCTAAAACTATAATACTGAGTGAAAGAAGCATGAAATAAAAGAATCCATATAATTGTATTTATATAAAGTTTAAAAACAAGCAAAATTTAACAGCATTGTTTGAGGATACATACATAGGTGGTAAAACTGGAAAGAAAAAAATAGAAGAACATGAATTACCCATAAATCTGAGGTAGTGCTTACCACTAGGAATAGGACATTGGGCCGAAGAAGAGAAGTATGGGAGGAGCTTCTGAAATGTGGGTAATGTTATAATTTTGTCTGGCTACATGGATATGACTACATGGATTATAATAATCCATTAAGCTGTGTACAGTGTTCCCCCACCCCCCATCTAAGGGGAAACATTCTAGGACCCCAGTGGAGGATAGAAGCCAAGGATAGTGCTGAACACTCTATATACTATGTTTGTTCTTTTACATATGTACCTACGATAAAGTTTGATTTACAATTAGGCACAGTAAGAGATTCACAATAGTAATAAAATGCAACCATTATAATAATACACTAATAAAAGCTATGTGAGTGTGGTCTTTCTCTCGCTCTCTAAATATCTCACACTGCACTCACTCTTCTCGCAATGATGTAAGAAGGTAAAATGAACCTGAGATGAGGTAAAATGAGGTGAATGACCCAAGCACTGGGACACAGTGCTAGGCTACTTGCCCTTCTGATGATGGGATCATCTGCTTCAGGACCTCAGCTGAACTTGGGTCACTGAAATCTCAGACATTGAAACCGTGGAAAAGGGGGCACTTCTGTTTTTATTTTAGGCACTCTTTTTTGTCTCTGTTGCACTTCACAATTTTCTAAAGTTAAAACTAGGGGCGCCTGGGTGCCTCAGTCAGTTAAATGTCCAACTTCAGCTCAGGTCATGATCTCACGGTTCACGAGTTCAAGCCCCGTGTCGGGTTCTGGGCTGACAGCTGGCTCAGAGCCTGGAGCCTACTTTGGATTCTGTGTCTCCCTCTCTCTCTGCTCCTCCCCCACTCACACTCTGTCTCTCTCAAAAATAAATAAGCATTAAAAATTGTTTAATATCTTCCTCTCCTCTTTAATTTTTTCTCCTGTTTTTCTTGATACCCCAGGCTTTATCCCATGTTTTTTTTAAACTGTGTTAGTTACTTAGTACTGGGTAACAAATATCCCCAAAACTTAATGTCTTAACCCAGTAATAATCATTTATTGTTGCTCATCTTTTTTGGGGGTCAGGTATTTGGGATTGGCTTGGCTACGTGGTTTTGGCTTGTGGTCTCTCATAGGGTTGTAGTCAGATATCAGGGGGGAATGCAGTTACCTGAAGGTCTGATTGGGGCTGGAGTTTTCCCTTTAAGAATGTGCGTTTAGATGATTGGCAAGTTGGTGTTGACTGTTGGTAAGACGACTCAGTTTCCCTGTACATAGGCCTCTCCATATTTCTTGGGCTTCCTCACAACATGGTGACTTGAATTCAAAGCTAAGCATTAAGAAAGTGGGGGTAAATGGAGGAGACGTTGGGGGAAGGAAAGAGAGATAAAGAAGCTGCATCTTTTTTATGTACTAACTTCAAAAGTCAAATAACACCCCTTCTACCATATTCTATTCATTAGAAGTGAGTCACTAAGATTGGCCCACATTCAGTGAAAGAAGAATTAGATACTGCCTTTTACAGCAAGTGTGCCAAAAAGTCTGCAAACTTATTTTTTAAACATTTTTAAATTTTAGTTCATATACAGAGCAATGTGGTTTTCAGAAGTTGGAAGTGAGTGATTCACCACTTGTATATAACACCCAGTGGTCATCACAAGTGCCCTCCTGAGTATCCATCACCCATTTAGATCATCTCCCACCCACCCCCTCCATCAATTCTCACTTTGTTCTCTATTATTAAGAGTCTCTTGTGGTTTGTTTCCTTCTCTTCTCTTGCCCCCCTTCCCATAGGTTCACCTGTTTTGTTTCTTAAATTCCACATATGAATGAAATCATATATTTGTCTTTCTCTGATTGACTTATTTCACTTAGCAGTATACATTCTGGCTCCATTCACATCGTTGCAAACGGCAAGATTTCTTTTTTTTTCTGGGAGTAATATTCCACTGTGTGTGTGTGTGAGAGAGAGAGACAGACAGAGAGAGAGAGAGAGAGAGGAGAGAAAGAGAGAGAGAGAGAGAGAGAGAGACATCTTCTTTACCCACTCATCAGTTGATGGACACTTGGGCTATTGTTGTTAACACTGCTATAAACATTGGGCTGCATGTACCGCTTCACATCTCTATTTTTGCATCCTTTGGGTAAATACCTAATAGTGCAATTGCTGGGTCTTAGTTCTACTTTAGCTTCCTAAGGAACCTCCGTACTGTTCTCCAGAGTGGCTGCACCAGTTCGCATTTCCACCAACAGTGGAAGAGGGTTCCCCTTTCTCCACATCCTCACCAACCCCTGTTGTTTCCTGTGTTGTTAATGTAGCCATTCTGACGGTATCTTATTGTGGTTTTGATTTGTATTTCCCTGATGATGAGTGATGTTGAACATCTTTTCATGCATTTGTTAGCCATCTGGATGTCTTCTTTGGAGAAGTGTCAACATATTTTAAAAATCATGTCACCTGAACTCTTCCTTCCTGCCCTTATCACACTCTGTGATTTTATACAACACAATTATATTATAAAGATGCAGTACATACTTCTGCAATTGTTTGATTAATGCTTATCTTCACACACTAGAACATAAGGTAGTGAAAAAAGCTAGTGGAACAAGAATCATACCTGCTTTGCCTACTATTTTATTCCTGACACCTACTACATTAGCTGGTGATCAATATAGAATAAATATGAATGTTATTAATTATATGTAACAGGCAATAGCCCCTCTAGATAGGTATCATTCTCTCCATGTTATAGACATAGAATTTAAATGGTTGGCTAACTCGTTTAAGGGCCAAAGTTTGAATGCAGATCTCTCTGTTGCTAAGCCAGGACTAATTCCAAAAGTCCAGACTTCCTCCTATGACTACAGAACTACTGTGGCCTGAGTGAAATGGTCTCCTCAGTTTCCACATTTCTTCATCAAGATACCTTGGGATGGCTTGTCCTGCTTCCCAGGCATTGACAGATTCAAAGACAGGCCTATCCTTAAATACCTATCCAGAATCTAGCCATGAAAAAAAAAATATCCAAAATAAGTGATCCTTGTGATTTTGTTTATCATGAGCAAAACGAAGAGAATGTGGAGTTTCTGAAACTACAAACCTACTCTTGGGAAGGTCCACCAGAGTAGTCCCTGGGAAAAACTAGCATTTCTCAGTACAAAATCCCTTACCTGACCCCGTGTATTGCTTTACTCCTGTCCTGTCTCTTTCACTAAGAAAAAAGGGGCCATTCAATAGCTGCTCTGTCCAATGAGGTGACCACTAGTCTGTCATCTGTGGCTTTAAAAAGTAATTAAAATTAAATAAAAACTTTAAATTCAGTTACTCATCACACTAGCCACATTTCAAGTGCTCAAAAGCCACCAGGCAGGTACTGGCTACCATAGTAAAAAGTGCAATTATAGAACATTTGTATCATTACAGAAAATTCTAGTTGACAGTGCTGCCAGAGTACCTGGGCAATCACAGCCCCAGACAATTCCACGGCCATGGGAGAAGACAAAATGAGGGCTGGAGGAATTTACCCACCCCAAAGAGGACCCCAACTCACTCGTGGGAAGTGGTCCCTAGTCCTGGGGCTCTGGGACGGATTTGCCTCTGCAGGTCTGTACTCTCTCACCAGGCTTTCTGCCCCTTCCCCACCCAACCTCTGAACCAATAAACTCCCTTTACATTATCACCATGACTCTCCAAACCAGATCTCTCCTTGCCTGCTCCTTCAACCCGCTGAGCCTAGCCCTAGCTCAGGACAACACATCTTTTACCTCTCTCTCTGCTGCAAACCATTCCTTCTCCATACTTAGGCCAGTCTTTGTCCCTCTGGTCTCAGAGTATGTGACTTCCCTCCTTCTCAGAGATAAGCCCTTCCCCAACGTCTCCATCAACACACGTGTTCTGGGATCTGCTCCCTTTCATCTCACTGGAGAACTCACTTCACTCATTTTGCTCTCTCCCTTCATTGTCTTACATCTTTCCTTCTACCGGCACCGTCTCTCTGGCCTTCCAATATGCACGGCTTCCCCAGTGTGGTCAATAATTTTAATTGGCCCTTTAGAATCATCCCATCTTCCCCTTCCTTTTCCTACCCATTGGCTCTAGGGAGCTGTCTGCAAAAAGACTCTACATTCTCATTTCCCACCTAAGACCCGGCACTCATCCAACCCAGATGCTTCCCATTTAATAACATTTGTTCTGGATACAACATTCAAAGCTCTACACAATCAATCCTTGGCCTAACTATTTTTTTAGACCTAATCTTTTATTTTATTTTTTATTAAGCTCTACGCCCAATGTGAGGCTTGAACTCATGACGCTGACATCAAAAGTCACATACTTTACCTAAGGAGGCAGCCAGACACGCCTCCCTGGCCTAACATCTTACCCATTTTTTCTGTCGCCTCCTAGCCACACTCATTTCTTCGCCGTCCACCACACATGTCTAAAACATTCCTGCCACTGTATCTTTATCATTATTATTTCTCTTGCCAGAAATACTTGCTCCACATACGTCCCTCCGCCAATAGAGGCTGAGCTCAAGCCCCTCCTTTCTGATAAAGTCTTTCTGATAATAAAAGCCCCCCATGTTTCTCCGACTCTCATCACTGAGCACAGGCTGCCTGATGCTACTGTGTATTGTTGTACTCCCATTTCTCTTCTCTCTGTAGCTGAATTTCAGAATACTTTCTGGCAAGGAATTAGCATTCCCATCTTGGCACTCCCGAGTTTTTAGAAGAATGCAGAATCTTGTGCACAGTGGCTATTCGAATAGCATTTGATTGATTCATTCCCAGACATGCCCCATCTTCAATTCAAAAGGGGCCAGTGGCAAACCGTGGGGTATTATTTCAAATAACCTCTTGAAAAGAATATCCTAAAATGGGGACTGTGACATCAGTTAGCTATGTAAATGCCCTGAGGCTGGTGCATTAAAAAGTAATACACCTCCATGGGAGCTCCGGGGAAGACAGGTGTAAATAGGAGCTGGGAATTGCAGAGCTACACAGCTGGTGAGCATCAGAGGCCATGACTGATACATTTTGGTGGGTGAGGAAAAAAAAATCTGTGTTGCTTTATTTTTCCTGTCTGGGGGCAAGAAGGCAGTTGGGGGGAGTAGGAAGTGGTGACGGATGGTCAAGAGGGAAGGGAGAAAAAAATACAGGCAGTGGAGGCAGGCAAAATTTCCTGGATCTCAGCCTCATTGCTGACTTGATATATAAAAGTGGGTACGTAGTTTTTTTCTTTTTGTATTTTTTTATGTTGTAGAACAATATTATTGTCCCAAGGAGAGGTTCATGGTGAAAGTGTGGGCCCACCTGGGTGGCTGAGTTGGTTATGCAGCCAACTCTGGGCTTTGGCTCAGGTCATGATCCCAGTTTGGGGAACCTAGCCCTGTGTCAGGCTCTGAGCCTGCTTGGGATTCTCTCTCTCTCTCTCTCTCTCTCTGCCTCTTCCTCTGCTCTCATTCTCTCTCAAATTAAATAAACTTTAAAAAAGTATATGTTAATACATATGTATGCACAAAAAAGTGACCAGAAAGCTACATTCCAAAATATTATAGATTATAGGGGATTTTCTTTTTTCCTTTGGCCTTTTCTGTGTTGCTCAAGTTTAAAGTAACTGAATTTTATAATGAAGATCTGTTTTACAAGCTGAGTTAAAGAACTGTAGTATAATATAATATCTGCTGTTTAAAAATTTTTTTAAGGTTTATTTATTTTTGAGACACAGGTGGGTAGAGAGGCAGAGAGGGAGGGAGACACAGAATCGAAGCAGGCTCCAGGCTCTGAGCTGTAAGCACAGAGCCCAATGTGGGGCTCAAACCCACGAACTGTGAGATCATGACCTGAGCTGAAGTCGAAGGCTTAACCGACTGGGCCACCCAGGAGCCTTTAAACATTATTTTATTTTATTTTTTATCTTATAGTTTATTGTCAAGTTGGTGTCCGTATAACACTCAGTGCTCATCCCAACAAATGCCCTCCCCCATGCCCATCACCCCTTTTTCCCCTCACCGTCACCCCCATCAGCCCTCAGTTTGTTCTCAGTATTTAAGAGTCTCTTATGGTTTGACTCCCTCCCTCTCCTTAACTATATTTTCCCCTTCCCCTCCCCCATGGTCCTCTGTTAAGTTTCTCCTGTTTCACATATTAAATATTATTTTAAATGTTGCCCTGAACTGGAAAGAACTTGACTTCTGTCTTAATAGTTAGGTGGCATGTGGGAAATAGAAGGCAAAGCTGAGGGCTAAAAAAAAGCAGCAAATCAGATGTGAGATCTTACATAAAGCTGGGACCCTACCCTCACTGTAAAGTGAAGGAGAAAAGTGCTGTTCCTGGGGACACAGCAGGCGTGACTTGTCCTCGGTGCTGGATGTCAGTGAAAAGAATCATCTGAAAAATGTGTAACCACAAATTGACCATCATGTGAGTTCCCACAGTTTTGAGGGGCGCGGGGAGTAAGTTGATGGTGTTATTTGTTTAAGGTGGTGCCCTATTGATAGGTCACAATTTATCTGAGGGGTACAAATTGTAAATCCTCCCTGGACAAATTCAAACTCAATCCAGGCCCCAAAAATGCTTACAGATGAAGCTCCAACAAAAATGAGAAATTTAATGTAAAACAAAATCACAAAACAAAGAAGGCATTATCTATATGAAACACCGGGGGGAAAAATACAAAGCCAAAGTCGAGCCTTTATGTATTCAGATACTAAACTATAAGACTTAGTTCAATATGTGTTACAGAGTGAATCGTGACTCCCTAGAGTTTTATGTTAAAACCCTAAACCCCTAATGTAACAGTATTTGGAGTAAGGAAATAATTCAGTAAATGAGCTCATAAGGGTGGGGCCCTGATAGGATTAGTGTCTTTATAGGAAAAGACCTATAAAGCCAGAAACTGGCGCTCTCACTCTCACTCTCTCTCTCACTCTCTCCCTCTCCCTCTCCCTCCCTCTCCTTCTCTGTCTCTCTCTGTTTCTATCTCTCTACCATCTGAGCACTTGATGAAGAGGTGCTTTCACCAGGAACCCTACCATGTTTGAATCCTGATTTTAGACTTCCAGCCTTCAAGCTGTGAGAAAATCAGTATCTGTCCCATCTATGATATTTTGCTGTGGCAGACTGGGGCTGCTTAATATAATATGTTTAAGTAAATATATGACAAGCTCAAAATGTGAATAGGGAATAACTTAGCAGAACTGAGAAAAGTCCACACAGAAATTCTCCAAATTTTAATGGTTGAGAGGGTCCCCTGGCTGGCTTAGTTGGTAGAGTCTCTGACTGTTGATCTCAGGGTCCTGAGTTCAAGCCCCACATTGAGTGTGGAGCCTACTTAAAATTTTAATAGTTGACAGTAAAAAATTCATTTGAAAGATGGGCTCCACCACTGAAGACAGAATTGGTGAACTGGATGAAAGAGTGAATGGATTTATTTGGAATATAAAGAGATTGAAAAAAAAAGAAAGGTTATGAGTTATGTTGGATATAGGGAGAATGTCTAGTATCCATCCATCTAGTCGTCTTTCCAAAAAGGATAATGGGGATGGAAAATTGGAGCCACCACACACTGCTACTGGGAATGGAAAATGGTGCAACCATTTTGGAAATCGGTCTGACAGTTTCTCAAAAAATCCTGAACAGAGCTAACATAGGACCCGGAAATTCCATTACTAAGTATTTACAAGAGAGAGGTAAGAACATACATGCACGCAAAAACTTATATACAGGTGCTTAGCGCAGCATATTCACAAGATCCAAAAAGTGAAGATAGCCCAAGTCATGACTGAAAAACAAAATGTGGTATATTCATACAATAAGATATTATTTGGAAGTAAAAAGGAATGAAGTACAGATATATACTACAACATGAATGAATCCCAAAATCTTATGGTTAATAAAATAAACCACTAACAAATTATCACATACTGCAAGATTCTATTTATATGAAACTTCCAGTATAGGCCAATCTATGAAATGTTCAAAATGGCAGATCGATGGCAGAAGAAAGTAGATTTGTGGTTTCCTTGACCTAAGGAGGAGGTGGGATAGAGATGCGTACGTTACTCGTAACAGGTACAATGATTCTTTTGGAGGCAAAGTGTTGTAAAATTAAATTACAGTCATGGTGTACAACTAAATATACTATAAACCATAGAGCTATACACTTTTATTTGTTTATTTATTAAGTTATAAATTTTAGTGCCAGTATTGTTAACATATAGTATTATATTAGTTTCAGGTATACAAACAGTGATTCAACACTTCCATGCATTACTCAGTGCTCATCAAATCCATGTACTCTTAATCCCCATCACCTATTTCATCCATTCCCACCCCTCCCTCTCCTCTGGTAACTATCAGTTTGTTCTGTATAGTTAAGAGTCTGTTTCTTGGTTTGTCTCGATCTCCCCTCCACCTTGTCCATTTGTTTTTTTTCTCTTAAATTCCACATATGAATGAAATCATACAGTATTTATCTTTCTCTGATTTATTTTGTTCAGCATTATACTCTCCAACTCCATCCATGTCACCGCAAGTGGTTAAATTTCATTCTTTTTATGGCTGAATAATATTCCATTGTGTATATTATCACATCTTTATCCATTTATTTATCAAAGGACACTTGGGCTGCTTCCATATCTTTGCTGTAGTAAATAATGCTGCAATAAACATAGGGATGCATATATCCCTTTGAATTCACTTTTTCATATTTTGGGGGTAAGTACCCACTAGTGCAATTACTGGACCATAGGGTAGTTCTATTTTAAATTTTTTGTGGAACCTCCATACTGTTTTCTACAGTGGCTGCACCAGTTTGCATTCCCATCAACAATACAAAAGGATTCCTTTTTCTCCACATCCTTGCCAATGTTGTCTGTTGTGCTTTTGAATTTAGCTATTCTGACAGATGCGAGGTGGATCTCTCATAGTGGTTTTGATTTGCATTTCCCTGACGATGAGTGATGTTGAGCAACTTTTCATGTGTCTATTGTCCATCTGTATGTCTTCTTTGGAGAAATGTCTGTTCATGTCCTCTGCTCATTTTTAATTGGATTATTTGTGGGGGGAGGGGTTTGGTGTAGAGTAGTATAACTTCTTTATATATGTTGGATGCCCAGCCTTTTTCAAATATGTCATTTGCAAATATCTTCTCCCATTCAGTAGGTTGACTTTTAGGTTTTTTGTTTTGTTTTGTTTTGTTTTGTTTTGTTTTGTTTTGTTTTTTGGCTGTTTCCTTTGCTGGGCAGAAGCTTTTTAGTTTTGCTTTTATTTCCCTTGCTCAAGGAGGCATATCTAGAAAATTATTGCTACAGCCCCCATCAGCAAATTACTGCCTGTACTCTCTTCTAGGACTTTTATGGTCTGAAGTCTCACATTTAGGTATATACACCAATTTGAGTTTATTTTTGTGTTTGGTGTAAGAAAATGGTCCCGTTTCATTCTTTTACTTGATTAGTTGTAGTGATTGTCTTTTTCCCACTGGATGTTCTTGCGCTTTTGTTTCTTGACTTTCTATCCTGTTCCATTAATCTACGTGCTAGTACCATACTGCTCTGATTACTACAGCTTTGTAGTATAACTTAGAATCTGGAATTGTGATACCTCCAGCTTTATTTTTCTTTTTCAGGATTGTTTTGGCAGTTCAGGGTCTTTTGTGTTTCCATGCAAAATTTAGGATTATTTTTTCTAGGTCTGTGAAAAATGCTGTTGATATTTTAATAGGGACTACATTAAATGTGTAAGTTGTTTGAGTAGTATAGACATTTTAACAATATTTGTTCTTCCAAGAATGATACACTTGAAACAGGCGAACTTTGTGGCACATAAATTATATATCTATCAATAAAGTCGTGTAAGAAACAGATAAAATAAGAAGGAGACAATATTCAAATTCCTAATGACTGAGAATTTTCCACAAGTGTTGAAAACATATGCTTAAATGCAGGAATTCCGAGGGCACTTGGGTGGCTCAATGGGTTAACTGTCTCACTTTGGGTCAGGTCATGGTCCCACAGTTTGTGAGTTCAAGCTCCACATCAGGTTCTGTGCTGACAGCTCAGAGCCTGGAGCCTGCTTCAGATTCTGTGCCTCCCAGGGCACCTGGGTGGCTCAGTCGGTTAAGCCGCCGACTTTGGTTCAGGTCGTGATCTCATAGCTTGTGGGTTTGAGCCCCGAGTCGGGCTCTGTGCTGATAGCTCAGAGCCTGGAGCCTGCTTTGAATTCTGTGCCTCCCTTTCTCTCTCTGCCCCTCCCCCACTAGCACTCTGTCTCTGTCTCTTGAAAATAAATAAAAACATTAAAAAAAAAAAAGATTATGTGCCTCCCTCTCTCTCTCTGCCCCTCCACTACTTGTGCGAGCTTTCTCTCTCTCAAAAATAAATAAACACTTAGGAATTTTTTAAGGCAGGAATTCCGATGAATTCAAATCAAGATGAATAAAAACAAAACCCATCTCTAGATACATCATCAGATAACTGAAGAACACCAAAGAAAAAGAGATTTTAAACGCACTTAGGGACAAAAGACACATCATTTATAAAGGAGCAACATTGATTGTTATCTGACTTCTCAACAGTGGAAGATCTGATGGCAACTAGAAATATAACATCTTCATTATGCTGAGAGAAAATAAGCTACAATTCAAAACCACTTAACTATGTGTGTGTGTGTGTATATATATATTTCAACAATGCGTTAGAAGTAAAAAAAAAAAAAGCAAAACAAAACAAAAAACACTTCAGTCAGATACAAATATTAGAGATTACACCACCCACAGATCTTCACAAAAGGAACATTTTAAGGGATTTACCTCAGCCAAATGGAAAATGAACCCATATGGAAACGTGAGGAGTGTGAACTAATGATGAACATGTTTATAAATATGTCAGTAACTCTAAGCAAACATTGTATAAAAGTTTAAAAATAATGCCCAATGGTGGAGGAATCCTGGTTAGAATTAAAACACTGGACAGCAGGATCACATAAGGTCGGGTTGAGTTCACGTGCTCTAAGATCCTTGACTGCTGGTCCCCCAGCTCACCGCCTCCCATGTCCATCCCTGTTGGAGGGTGTTTTTCTGGAAGTCCACTGACTTGACCAGATCTGTCCTAACTTTCTCCCTTTAACTCCTACATTCCAACCTCCTGTCCTAGTTGCTACTGGTGCATGTCAATAAAGGACTCACTGGGCCTGTTGGAGCAGTTTTTCCTTTAAATATTAAAAAGCGTAAACAGGCCCATACAAGGATCAGCTTCTTAAAATTGCCTTCAGTCCAAACTGCTTGCTTACATGTTAGAATGCTTTTTCCTTTTTGATTAAAAAACAAAACAAAACAAAAACAACACGTTGATTATATTAAAATTGAGAAAATTATAGAGAAGAAAATAAATATCCCCTACTGTACTGTATCATAAAACTAACCACTCAGCATTAAAACAAAGAACCTTTAACCGATCATAAAATACAACAAATAGCTTAATGTAAAATAGTTGTGTTTCTACCACTCACAACTGAAAATTGCTAACTTAAACTTGTCATATTTACTTCTAGACAGTTCTTTACATTTTCGTAGTCTAGGATACATTACAAATAGAGACTCACATATTTTATGACTAAATATTGAAGATCTAAATCACGTCAATAAACTGTTATATTTCAGCCTCCTACACTGACAAATGTATTTTCACAATGAAAAATTATAAAGCTATACTCTTAAGACTAAAAAGTTAGTAAATAACAAAGATTTAATTGAAAACATTTTTTAATGTTTATTTATTTTGAGAGAAAGGGAAAGTGAGCCTAGAAGGGTCAGAGAGAAAGGAAGAGAGGGTATCCCAAGCAGGCTCTGCACTGACAGTGCCCAGTGCCTGGTTCGAACTCACCAGTTATGAGGTCATGACCTGAGCCAAGATCAAGACTCAGATGCTTAACTGACTGAGCCACTCAGGCACCCCAAAGAGATTTTTGTTTAAAAAAGTGTTTTCTAATGTTTAATATTTTTGAGAGAACAAGTGAATGTGAATGGGGGAGGGGCAGAGAGAGAGAGTGAGACACAGAATCTAAAGCAGACTCCAGGCTCTAAACTATCAGTACAGAGCCTGATGCAGGGCTCAAACCCACAGACCGTGAAATCATGACCTGAGCCAAAGTTAGACACCTAACTGACTAATCCACCCAGGTGCCCCAAAAAGAGATTTAATTTTAATTATTACTATGCATGCATGAGAATTTGCAGATGAGTTTGTGATATTTGGATAAAAAACTAAAGTATGTATATAATTTATGAATAATCACATATTTTCCACCAAATTTATTTTTCTTGCTTTTATTTCAGCAAAATCAGAGAAAAAAGCTGTGTTGTTACAGTTAAGAGTTTCACATACTTTGTCTTCTACTGATCAGAATTCCAATTGGACTTTTCTTTGGCCTTTGGGGTTCTTAGATCATCTTTTTGTCAATTTCAGTTCAGGCAACTGGAATTATCAGTAAAATTCTTAGAATTTCAGAAATTAAAAAGACTGTGACTTTTTATATATGTTCCCGTAATAAGATTATTACATGAGAAATAATCATTATCATAAAATATAAGATATTTTAAAATCTTCCTATTAATATCACTTATATGATGAATCTCAGTCTTATAAAATATTTTCATATAATAACATAAAGAATTGATGCCATGCTTTGTACATGTTGCATCTTATAGCACTGAGCACAAATCCCAGTGAAAGACTTGTGTGCATGTTTTAAAAATGCAGTTCTATTTTTGTGTGTTTGTGATTATCTGAGAAAGTTTAAAGTGCAAAGCCAAGGAGAGACAGATGTTTCCTAGAAGTGAGGGTGATACTATTTGCTTTATCTTCTAAATGAAGGAAACAAAAGATTACTGACCAATTCAAAACTTTTTTGATCTCTTCTTTCTATTCACTCTCCCCCAGAAGTCACCACCATCAAATGTAAACTGGTGCAGCCCCTCTGGAAAACAGTGTGGAGGTTCCTCAAAAATTAACAATAGAACTCCCCTATGACCCAGCAATAGCACTGCTAGGAATTTACCCAAGGGATACAGGAGTGCTGATGCATAGGGGCACATGTACCCCAATGTTCATAGCAGCACTCTCAACAATAGCCAAAACATGGAAAGAGCCTACGTGTCCATCAATGGATGAATGGATCGAGAAGATGTGGTTTATCTATACAATGGAATCCTACATGGCAATGAGAAAGAAGGAAATCTGGCCATGTGTAGCAACATGGATGGAACTTGAGGGTGTGATGCTGAGCGAAATAAGTCAGGCAGAGAAGGACAGCTACCATATGTTTGCACATATAGGAGGATTAGGAGGAACTTAACAGAGGACTGTGGGGGAGAAGAAGGGGGGAAATAGTGGGGGAGAGGGAGAGAGGCAAACCATGAGAGACTCTTGAATG
>NW_027529526.1:7300153-7422519 GCF_008692635.1 Crocuta crocuta
GGGGAAAGAGTGGGGGAGAGGGAGAGAGGCAAACGATGAGAGACTCTTGAATGCTGAGAACAAACTGAGGACTGATGGGGGTGGGGGGAAGGAGGGTGATGGGCATGGAGAAGGGCACTTGTTGGGATGAGCACTGGGTGTTATATGGAAACCAACTTGACAATAAACTATTTATGAAAATAAAAAAAATAAAAAAACTATAAAAGTATCCCAATGAGTTAAAAAAAAAAAAATGTCTCCACCATCATGAGTTTGTTGTGGATGCCAGATATTTTTCACATATATATTCATAGATACTATTTGTATTATTTTCAGATTATTAAAATTTTTTTAATGTTTATTCTTGAGGGAGAAAGAGAGAAAGAGAGAGACAGATCATGAACAGGGGAGGGGCAGAGAGAGAGGGAGACACAAAATCTGAAGCAGGCTCCAGGCTCTGAGCTGTCAGCCCAGAACCGGATGCAGGGCTCCAACCCATGAACCATGAGATCATGACTTGAGCCGAAGTCGGAAGCTTAACTGACTGAGCCACCCAGGGGCCCCCAGAGTATGTTTTTAAATCCTTAAATATGACATTAATTATACTATGCATCATATTCTGTGACTTGCATTTTGATATTAAATTTTGAGATCTAGTCATATTGATAAATAGAGGTCTATCTAATTTGTTTTCACTGTGAATAAAATCATATTTCCATATCTTGTTTATCCATATTGTTTTTTATCTTACAAGTAGTTTATTTGCGTGAAAATTTAATGGCCACTAAAGTGATCTGAAATAGGAGTGCCTGGGTGGCTCAGCCTGTTAAGCATCCGACTTTGGCTCAGGTCATGATCTCATGGTTTGTGGGTTTGAGCCCTGCTTCGGGATCTGTGCTGACAGCTCAGAGTCTGGAGCCTGCCTCGGATTCCCTCTCTCTCTCTCTCTCTCTCCGCTCCTCCCCTACTCATGCTTTGTCTCTCTCTCTCAAAAATATTAAACATTAAAAAATTTTTAAAAAGATCGGAAATACAATGGCCATTCTAAAAGAAAGTTACAACACCATTGTATTACAGAAGAGAAAGCGGCTGGGGTGTACATTTGGAGGTGAATAGAACGGTATAAAATCAGTCCACATTGAATACCGGAAGAGTAAGTAATCAGAAGGCAGCATCATATACGTACAATTGAAAAGGAAATGGGAGGGGTGCCTGGGTGGCTGTCAGTTAAGTGTCCGACTTCAGCTTAGGTCATGATCTCACGGCTCAGGTCATGATCTCATGACTCAGGTCATGATCTCACAGTTCATGAGTTCAAGCCCCGCGTCGGGCTCTGCGCTGACAGCCAGCTCAGAGCCTGGAGCCTGTTTCAGATTCTGTATCTTCCTCTCTCTCTGACCCTCCCCTGCTCACGCTGTCTCTCTCTCTCTCTCTGAAATAAATAAAACATTAAGCAAAATTTAAAGAAAAGGAAAGGGGAACACTTACAGAGTTAAACTTTCGTATAACATGTGAATTTTGACTTGCTATGTGTAAGTTAGCAAAAAGCCAACAGTTGATAAAAAATAATTGTGTGCCCTGATGTTGCTCTAACACTAGATCAAGACACTGAAACCGAGGATTCCTTCCTCATTTTACAGCTATATTCCTGATATCCCTCTAAAACAAGACCAAAACAACTGTGGTGCTGACTCATACCTGTAGTAAATAAATACATAACCCACGGTTATCACAAAAAAAGCCACAAGAAATATCGTACAATTGTTTTACCCTTTAACTGCTGATGTTCTGTATAATAGATTACAAGTAACCATAGTTGTGCATTCATGAGTTGATTATACTAACCTCTGTTGAAATTTAGGAATGACTGGCACCCGGGTGGCTCAGTTGATTAGGCATCTGACTCTTGATTTCGGCTCAGGTCATGATTTCACGATTTGTGAGATTGAGCCCTGTATAGGGACCTGTTCTGGCAGCAGGCAGAGCCTGCTTGGGACTATTTCTCTCTCTCTCTCTGCCCCTCCCTTACTCGAACTCTCTCTCTCCCTCAAAATAAATAAATTCTAAGAAAAAAATTAGGAATGAGCACATCTGTGTAAATGGATACTTCTTAATCTTACAAAGTAAAAGAAAGTGTTTTCTACTTTAAATTTTGTATTTCCATGTAAAACAAAGACTGAGGTCCTGGAGGTCAAACAAATAAAAGATACACCAAGTTCAAACCACTGTTAAGTCATGAAACAAAAAGAATCTGAGGCAGAAGTCAAGAAATATAATCCACAACTTTTTAGTGGGGTGTTAATTCCTGGCAACCATTGCATCTAGTAAGATCTCTCTCTCTTTTAAGTCACAAGTTCCAAAAAGTTAATAATCCACTCTCTGAAATCAGATGTAAAACTATGACCAGTGGAAGATACACACAAACTTTTGTCATATTATTTGAATAAATGGTTTTAGTGAAAGCTGGGGTCATTTCTCATGGTGGTACCCATAGCGAGGCTGTTGGTTGTAACCATAGTGTCTGTATTGGTGAGGTTAATAAGGTTCTTGTCTGTTGTGGGTACTTGCTACCTCATGCCACTGATTGGATGGATTGTCACTTGGCCAACCCCATCTCTACCCCTACCTTTATACTCTGCTATCTTGTAACCAATTGCTGTTTATCCAATTTTGTATTGATGAATGTTCCACAAGTTAGTTTCTAAAAGCCATAATTATGTATCTTGAAGACTGTTTCACACCAATACAGAACGTTCTTTACATGCTGCATATTTCATTGTATGGAGGTAGCTTATTTTGTGGCCATTTAGATTCTTTCCAGTCTTTTGTATTTCAAACAATACCACACACACACACACACACGACCTGAAATGTTATTTGGTATACATGTGTGGATTTGTGCAAGATATATTATCAAAAGTGGGGTTACTGGGCCAGAAGATCTGTACATTCTTAGTTTTTGTATTAATTACCAAATCACTTTTCACAAAGGGTTATAGCAATTTATGTGCCTATACACAGTATGAAACTTCCTGTTTCTCTTATCTTTAAAAATTAAACCTGTTATCTTAGCTATTGTAATGGATTAAGAAACGCTATCTCCTTGAATCTTTCTTGTTATGAGTAAGTTTAAAAGCATAAATAATATCTTTGTATGTTTATAGCTATTTCTTTTTTAAACTTTATTTCTTTTTTTAAATGTTTATTTATTTATTTTTGAGAGACAGAGAATGGGGGAGAGGCACAGAGAGAGAGGGAGAGAGAGAATCCCAAGCAGGTTCGGTGCTGTCAGCAGAGAGCCTGACCTGGGGCTCAATCTCATAAGCCACAAGATCATGACCTGAGCAGGAATTAAGAGTCAGATGCTTAACCTGACAGAGCCTCCCAGGCACCCCTAACTTTCTTTTTATGAAAAGTGTTCATACCCTTTACCCATTGTTCTCTTGGGTTGTTGGATTTATGCTCTAGCTCAATTTGCAGGAGCTGTATTATATATTTGGGGAATTAATCCCTTCTAATAAGAGTTGCAAATACATTTCCCCCAAGTCTTTATTTGTCTTTTGACTTTCTTTATGAAGGTTTTGTGATAAATAATATTTTAATGAACCACTTTTATCAACCCTTTGTGACATTTTTGTTTTATATCATATTTAGGAAAGTTTAGTATATAGTTTTAACTATTCAACTCAAACATTTGATCTATTCAGATTCGTTTGGTGTGTAAAGCAAACACTCAAGTTAACCTGTTCCTGGAGGGCTACTTTGTTGTCCCAGAAACACATTGTTGAATAGTTCTTATTTTACCTATTGATATATAAGTATTTCTTTATACAGTGAATTCCCGTATTTGGGATTCCAAGTTCTTTTTTTTTTTTTAATATTTTTATTTATTTCTAGGAGAGAGAGAGACAGCGTGAGCAGGGGAGGGTTGAGAGAGAGGGAGACACAGACTCTGAAATAGGCTCCAGGCTCTGAGCTGGCAGTCAGCACAGAGCCCAACGCGGGGCTCGAACCCACGAACCGCGAGATCATGACCTAAGCGAAAGCCGGACGCTCAACCGACTAAGCCACCCAGGCACCCCTGGGATTCCAAGTTCTTTATCATAGTAACCCATTTGCGTATTCCTACACAAATGCTACACAAATTATTTAAATTACTATAGATTCATGTAGACTTGTATGTGAGGGTTTTTCCTACTGAATTGTAATTTACATACCACAAAATATACAAATCTTAATTTCACAGCTAAAATGAAGGTTGAGCCGTATATAAACTTGTCTAACTACCACTTGGATCAGGATTTGGAATGTTTCTTATGCTCCTTCCCTGTCAACACCCTCGATATGTACTGATGCCAATCATTATTAATTATTTTTGCTAGTTCTTGAGTTTCATATCTATAGAATCATATAGGATTTCCTCTTTCATATTTCTGTTTTCTCGACAGTATGTCTCAAAGACTTACCTATTTCATTGCAGTTAGCAATTATTAATACCTTTTCATTACTATGGATAACTCCATTGTATTATCTATTCTACTGTTTTGATCTATTTATTGATCTATTCTCCTGCTGATATACATTGATCTATTCTATTGTTATTTACTGATTGATCTATTGTTGATACACATTGACATCTATTGACCTATTATTTATCTATTCTGTTGATATACATTGGTGTGCTTTCCACTTTGGGGATATTGTGGATAATCTTGCTTTACATATTCTTGGATGTGGTTTTGGTGGAGATAGGCATTTGTTTCTCAGGGATTGAATTGCTAGGTCATAGGGCATAAATTTACTCCAAATTAATGGCCATTTTCAAACAGTTTTCCAGTTGTTATACAAATTTAAACTTCCTCAGTAATACATGAGCATTCCAGTTGCTTCACATTAGCTTCAGCACTTGGTTTTCTCTTTCTGGAAGGGAGGTGTAATAGTATCTGGTTATTGTTTTAATTGGATTGCTCAGATTATTGACGATATTGTACAATCTTTCATTCATTTGTTACTGATTGGGTCATTCTCTTTGGTGGTCTGCTCATTTAATTAAAAAAATTTTAGTTCATTTTTGGGAAAGTCCATTCAGTCTACCTTTTACTTAGTGATTTGCCAGAACATATTACATATTCTGTATAGGATTCCTTTGATGGATATGTACCCTGCACATATCTTTTCCATGTCACAGCTTACCTTTTCTCTCACTTGATGTTGTGTTTTGATAGGAAAACTTTCATTTTAGTGAGATTTCATTTATTGTATTTCTCTTCTGATTGATTGTAATTGATACTGTATTTTAAATTTCACTTTCTACTTGTTTATTTCTTGGATATAGAAATGCAATGGATTTTTGTGTGTTGGTCTTGTAAAAGTGGTCTTGCTGAGCTCACCAATTAATTTTAGGTTATTTTTTTTATCCCTTGGGATTTTCTATGTAGACAATTGTGTCATCTGCAACTAGGGATGGTTTTATTTTTTCGTCTCCAATTTGTCTCTCTTTTATTCCTTTTATTGTTCTGTTTTGCTGGTTAGGCCTTTCAGTATTATGTTGAACAAGAATGGTAAGAACAAGTATTCTCGTCTTGTTCTTGAATTTAGGTAGCAAGCATTCAGTGTTTCACCTCTAAGTATGTTATTAGCTGTACAGTTTTTTAGAGAGTCTCTTTATCAAGATGAGGAAGGTCCCCTTTAGCCCTACCTTGGTCAAGTGGTTTTTTTTTTTTAATCACAAACAGGAAATGAGTTCTGTCAAATGTTTGTTTTTGCATCAACTGATATGATCATGTGGTTTTTCTTCTTTGGCCAGTTAATATGGTAGATTGTATTGATTGATTTTTGAATATTGAAGCCATCTATACATGTTTTAAATTTCTCTCAGCAATATTTTATAGTTGTCGGTATAAAGATCTTAAACATCTTTCATTAGATTTATTCTTATGTATTTGACGTCTTTGTAAGTGATATGAGTTCCTTAGTTTCATTTTCTAAGTGTTTGTTATTGGTAGGTGCAAATAAAGTTGCTTTTTACATATTGACTCTGTATCCAGCAACTTGCTAAATTTACTTGGTAATTCCAATAGTTTTCCTGTAGATTCTTTTATTTTCTGTGTACTCAATCATGTTTCTGTAAATAAGGACAGTCTTAGTTCTTCTTTTCTATTCTTTATTTTTGCTTTTCTTGTGTTATGGCACTGGCTAGGATCTCTAGCACAAAACTGAATAAAAGTGGTGATGGTGAACAGCTTTGTCTGATTTTTTTTAGGTTTCTTTATTCATTTTGAGAGAGAGAGAGAGAGAGCATGCATGTGCAAGCACAGGGAAAAGGCAGAAAGAGAGGGAAAGAGAGAATGCCAAGCACGCTCCACACTGTCAGCATAGGGTGATGTGGGGCTGGATCCCAAGACCATAAGATCATGTGTAAAATTCATAAAGTGTAAAATTCACAATGAATTTTTAAAAATATCCTTCAGCTTGGGTGCCTAGGTGGCTCAGTTGGTTAAACATCCGACTCTTGACTTCTGCACAGGTCATAATCTCACAGTTCATGGTTTTGGGCTGCGTGTCTGGCTCTGCACTGGCAGAGTGGAGTCTGTTTGGAATTCTCTCTTTTCTTCTCTCTCTGCCCCTCTCCCATTCATGCACACCCATGTGCATGCGCGTTCTCTCTCTCTCAAAATAAACATTTTAAAATAAAATAAAATATACTTTGACTTCATGAAAGTTATTAAGACCTGTTACTGTCAGCTCAAAGGCTAGTTTAAAAAAAAAACGTAGGCAATAAAGATAAGTAATTTATATTTGATTATGATTGAGAATGTAGCAAAGGTTTAAATGAGGTTTTTAAAGTGTTTTGGTTTTTATTATTTTAAAGTTTATTTATTTTGAGAGAGAAAGAGAGAGTGAGCAAGTGGGGTAGGGACAGAGAGAGAGAGAGAGAGAGAGAGAGAGAATCCCAAGCAGGCTCCATGATGTCCGTGCTGATCCTGTTGGGGCTGAACTCACAAACCATGAGATCATGACCTGAGCCAAAGTCGGAAGCTTAACAGACTGAGCCATTGAGGCTCCCCTAAAGTATTTTAAATCAACGTAAAATTTACAGAGAAAAATGTACAGATCTTATGTATATAACTGAATAAATTTTATGCTCATATATCCAATACCTTAATTGAGTTAAGACATTTTTCTATTTCCCCCAAATTTTATTTCCCCTGCTTTCAATCACTGCAGATAGCACGTAGGCAACTGTTGTTCTAATTTCTGGCATGGTTTTAGTTCTGCCTGTTCTAAAATTTTATATACATGGACTTGAAGAGCATGTATTCTTTTCCGTATGGTTTATTGGCTCAGAAAATATTTTTGCTATACCACAAATACCATACATTTTTATGTATTCTCCTATTTGGTGAACCTTTAAGCTGTTTCTAGTTGGGGTATTATAAATAAAGCTACTATCAACATTTCCATACAGATTCTTTTCTGAAATGAAGTTTTAGTTTCTGTTGAGGTAATACGTCGACAGGAACTGTTGGGTTATAGAGTAAGTCTATGTTTAATTTTATACGAAACTTCAAAACAGTTTATCACAGTGGTAGTGCTGTTTTCCATTACCACTAGCAATATATGATATCCAAATGTTTTATATCCTCAACAACATTTGGTATCAGTCTTTTTAAATTTAGCTCTTTCTTTCTTTGTTTCTTTCCTTTTTCCTTTTTTATTGGAAATAACCTCTTCGTCTGATTATAGGGGTTCCCTTCTATTTCTGTGAGATTGTATCATTTATAGGTGTTACATTTTTTAAACCATTTTTTAAAACATTGAGTTTAGTTCTATTAGCTTCAGGTGTACAACACAGTGATTCAACACGTTAATACATTCTGCTATGCTCCACACAATCCTACTACCATCTGTCACCATACAGATGACTATTGACTATGTTCCCTGTGCTGTTATGGGTGTTAAATTTTATCAGATGCTTTTTTCTGCATTTATTGAGACACTCCTATAATTATTCTCATTAATTTCGTTAATGCAGTCGATCATATTGACTGATGTTTTAGCCAATTTATCGAGGCACAATTTACATATCTTAAATTTATCCATTTTAAAAATACAGTTTGAGTTTTAGAAAATGGAACCTGATGTACAACCACTGTCACTAGCCATCACCCAAACAGTCTTCTTGTGCCCCTTTGCAGTTCATTCCTGTTCTTATTTCAGACTCTAGGTAACCTTTGAAATGCTTTCTGTCTGCACAATTTTGTTATTCGTAAAAATCGTGTATAAATGGAGTCATAAAATACATAGCCTTTTGTGTCTTTCTCACGTGGCCAAGAACAGAGGCCTCCTGCCAACAGCCATGTAAGTGATCCACCTTCAAAGCAGATTATCTGGTCCCCATCAAACCTCCAGATGACTGTGACCTCAGCTGACATTTTGACTACAAACTCATAAGAGCCTCTGAGAGCCAAATCTACGCATTTGGGCAACTTTCAAACTCCCAATCCAGAGTAACTATGAGATGATAAATATTCTTTTATTTTAAACATTAAGTATTGAGGTAATTTATGATGCAGCTATAGATAACTAATACACTTGCATTCTGGAACAAGTTCAATATTCTTTTTACATGTGCCTGTACTCCGTTTGCTATTATTTTACATAGAATCATCGTGTTTAGTTTCCTGAGAGACAGTGATCTATAATTTTCCTTTTCTTGTAATGTCCTTTTCAGGTTTTGATATCAAGATTATGCAGACTTATAAAATGAGTTGGGAAGTATGCTCACGTTTTCATGATCTCAAAGAGTATTTTGTAAAATTGGTAATTTCTTAAACTTAGAGTTCTCTCTGGAGGAAGTTTTAAAACTACAAATGGAGTTTTCAATGGATGAATGGATAAAGAAGATGAGGTACATATATACAATGGAGTGTTACTCAGCAATCAAAATGAATGAAATCTTGACATTTGCAAATATGTGGATGGAACTAGAGGGTATCATGCTAAGCAAAATTAGTCAGTCAAAGAAAGACAAATATCATATGACCTCACTCATTTTTTTTTCTTTTTCTTTTTTTTTTAATATTTTTATTTATTTTTAGGTGAGAGAGAGACAGCGTGAGCAGGGGAGGGTCAGAGAGAGAGGGAGACACAGACTCTGAAATAGGCTCCAGGCTCTGAGCTGGCAGCCAGCACAGAGCCCGACGCGGGGCTCAAACCCATGAACCGTGAGATCATGACCTAAGCGAAAGTCGGATGCTTAACCGACTAAGCCACCCAGGCGCCCCTGACCTCACTCATATGAGGACTTTAAGATACAAAACAGATGAACATAGGGGAAAAAAGCAAAAAATATATAAAAACAGGGAGGGGGACAAAACATAAGAGACTTAAATATGGAGAACAAACACAGGGTTGCTGGAGGGGTTGTGGGGGGGGGGAACAGGCTAAATGGATAAGGGACATTAAGGAATCTCTCCTGACATCATTGTTGTACTATATGCGAACTACCTTGTAAATTAAGTAAATAAATTAAAAGAAAACATTTTTGAAAAAAATCTACAAATGGAATTAAAAAAATAGGTATGGAACCATTCAAAACTTATATTTATTATTTCAATTTTGTTAACTTTTGTTTGTACAACAATTTATCCATTTTATTATAATTGTTAAATTCTTTGCTATAAAATTATTTCTGATATCCTCTTACCTTTATATCATAGAATCTGGAGAATTGTTGGAATTCATAATTTGCGGTACCTTGTTTCTATCAACCTTTCTATGAATTTATTGATTTAATAATCTTTCAAAGAACTTTAGACCTATTATGTTTCTTTAATAAAGGTTTGCTTCCCCCTCTAATTGATTTCTGCTTTTATCTTTATTACTGCCTTCTTTTTACTTTATTTGGTTTTATTTCCTGTTCTTTTTCTAGCCTCAAAAGTTGGAAGCTTTCATAATTTATTTTAGCCTTTCTTTTTTTTTGATAATTCATACATTTAACATTTATTTTTGTAATATAATTTATTGTCAAATTGGCTAATGTACTGTGTGTACAGTGTGCTCTTGGTCTTGGCATACATTTAACATTTAAAATTTTTCTCTAGGCACTGTTTTACTGTTTCCTAAAAGCTACTTTCATGTGGTATTTTTTGCTATTACTTTGTTTAAAATATTTCTGAATATTCATTCTGAGTTCTGATCCATGGGCCATTAAGTGCTTAATTTTGAAATCTCTAGGAATTTTCTTTTTCTTTTCTTAAATGTTTTATTTATTTCTAGGAGAGAGAGAGAGAGAGAGAGAGAGAGAGACAGCATGAGCAAGGGAGGGTCAGAGAGAGAGGGAGTCACAGACTGAAACAGACTCCAGGCTCTGAGCTGGCAGTCAGCACAGAGCCCGAAGCGGGGCTGGAACCCACGAACTGCGAGATCATGACCTAAGCGAAAGTCAGACGCTCAACAGACTAAGCCACCCAGGCGCCCCTCTTTTTATTTTCTATAGGGCCTAATAATCTTTTATAAAATTGATTTATAGTTTAAATTGACTGTGATCCGATTTTATAGCCTATACTCTTTCTGCTCAAAATGTGGTTTGTGAGCCCAATAACATCAATATCACTTGGGAGCTTGCTGGAGGTTAAAAATCTACATTTTGTCAAGATCCTGACTGATACCTACACTGATATCAAAGATTTAGAAGCAGTGCTCCATATTATTTCAATACAGAGTATTTTGGTGTATACTCCACTTGCATTTGAGAGTGTACCGTACAGTTGTTCAGGGTGCTATTCTACAAATGTCTGTTAAGTCAGTGTGATTGAACATACGTTTCAAATCTTTTATATCCTTGTCTTATCAGTTCTTGGAAGAGCTTGTTAAAATTCCTAGCTGTAATTGTAGATTTGTCTAGTTCTCCCTTTAGTTTTCTTAACTTTAGTTCTCTTAACTTTTGCTTTAGATCTATTAACTTTTGAAACTCTGTTATTAGATGCATACATGGTTAGAGTTTT
The DNA here is from genome assembly GCF_008692635.1 of Crocuta crocuta. Lineage (NCBI taxonomy): Eukaryota > Metazoa > Chordata > Mammalia > Carnivora > Hyaenidae > Crocuta > Crocuta crocuta. The sequence goes on from NW_027529526.1 coordinate 7,311,142, forward strand.
TAATCTTCCTGTTTATCTTTTTATCATATGAAATTTCCTTTTTACTTTTACTAGTATTTTTCCTTAGAGTCTCATCATATATATGCATAAGCTTTCTTTGGATTAGTATTTGCATCTTATGTCTTTTTTCTTTTGTTTCTCTCAGTCTGTCTTAACTTTTTATTTAAAAGAATTTTATGTAAATAGCTTATGATTGACTTTTAAAAATGGGTTTTTAGTATTTATATTTTAATTGCCATTATTTATCCATTTATATTTAATGTATATACTTAGTAATATAATTGAATTTAAAACTACGATCCTTCAATTTTCCATTTGTTCATTTCACTTACTTGTTTCTTCATTACCCCTCTCTGCCCTTTTTTGAATTAACAGGGTATTTTTATTTTTATTTTTCTTCCATTATTAGCATTTGAATCATAACTCTATAATTATTTTTTAAGTTGTTACCAGATCAATGACAATCTGTCCCTTGATTTACTAAAGTCTATCTTAAATAACACCTTTACCACTTCCTGGATAATGAAGAAAGTTACAACAGTTTAATTTTATTACCTCCTTCTTATCTTTTATGTTTTTGTTGTAACATATTTAATAACTACCTATGTTTTAGTCCCCACATGACATGATTATTTTTGTAAACAGTAAAAATTCATTTAGATGATCTATATTTTATTCTTTCCAGTGGTATTTATTTCTCTTTTCAATTGCGTGCTTCAATCTGGGGTTATTTTTATTCAGGCCAAAGAAGTCCCTTGAGCCTTTCTTGTAGTACAAGTCTTCTGGTGACATATGGCTTAACTTTTGTTTGTTTGAAAATATCTCTCTTAATTGTGAAGGATAAATTCTAAGTTGGAAGATTTCTTTAAAATTTCAACATTTTGAAGCTATCATTCACTGTCTTCTGTCTTTGATAGTTTCTTCTGAAAAAGCAACTAAGCTTTACTGTTTTTCTTTTAGGCTAATGAGTTTTTTTGTCCTTTATTTAGTTTTATTTACTCTTTGTCTTTGATTTTTAGCAGTATTTTTTATTTTTAGCTTAATGAGTTATAATTTATAAATGAAATTATGATTCAGCAGTTTGACTATACAGTTTTATTTATATTTATCCAACTTGAAGTTTGAAGAACCCTTTGAAAATGTGTTTTAGTATGATATATTAGGTTTGGAAATTTGGGAGCTAGTATATCTTCAAATATTGCCTCTGTTTTCTTCTCTCATTTGCTTTTGGGATTCCAGTTTTATATATAAATATATATACATATTAGATACTACACTGTGTCCTATACTTCCCTAATATTATTTTCTATAATTTCAAGCCTTATCCTAACTCTTTCAACCTGTAAATCTTTTTTGTTTGTTTGTTTATGTGTTTATTTTGAAAGAGAGAGCATGAGGCGGGGGGTGTTGGGCAGAGAGAGAGAGGAACAGAGAGAATCCGAAGCAGGCTCCATGCTCAGTGCAGAGCCTGATGTGGGGCTTGATCTCACAACTGTGAGATTACAACCTGATCAAGAGTTGGATGCTTAATCGATGGAGTCACCCAGGTGCCCGTCAACCTGTATATCTTCACTTCTATTTCATTAATTCTCTTTTTTTCTGTAGTCTAATCTGCCCTTAAATTCATCTATTAAATTCTTAATTTCAGTTACGATTTATTTTTTCACTTCTAGAATTTCCATTTCACATTTTAATAATAGTTGTCAAGTGTCTATTAATATTTTCTATTCTTTGCACATGTTAGTCATAATTATTCAAAAGACTGTTTGATAGCACCAACAACTAATTCATTGTGTATCTTTTTCTATTGTTGGTAGCACTTCCCTAGCTAGGAGACCTCACGTCATATGCCACTGATGTTGCCTACCTGATATCTACATTAAAAAAAATTTTTTTTTAATGTTTTATTTATTTCTAGGAGACAGAGAGAGACAGCATGAGCAGGGGAGGGTCAGAGAGAGAGGGAGTGACAGACGCTGAAACAGGCTCCAGGCTCTGAGCTGGCAGTCAGCACAGAGCCCGACGCGGGCTGATATCTACATTTTAAAAAGTATTATTTAAGGGTGCCTGGGTGGCTCGGTTTGTTAAGTGTCCAACTTTGGCTCAGGTCATGATTTCACTGCTTGTAAGTTTGAGCTTCATGTTGGGCTCTGTGCTGACAGCTCAGAGCCTGGAGCCTGCTTCAGATTCTATGTCTCTCTCCCCCTCTCCTGCTCATGCTCTGTCTCTCAGAATAAATAAACATTTAAAAATATTGTTTAACATAACACCAAAAGTATAGGCAGCAAAATGAAAAAGTACTTAATAGTACTACATTAAAACTGAAAACTTTTGTGTATCAAAGGACACAATCAACAATCAACAGTGAAGAAAAAAAAACCCAACGAGAGAAACATGTATAAATCAGATATCTGATAATAGGTTAAAATTCAGAATATTTAAAGAACTCCTAAAACTCAACAACAGTAAAACAACCTGATTGAAAGATGAACAAAGGACTAGAATAGACATTTCTCCAAAAATTTATAAATGGCCAACAGATGAAAAAATGCTCAACATAACACATTATTAGAAAAATGCAATTAAAAACCACAATGGTGTACAATCTCACATCTATTAGGATGAGTACCATTTAAAAAACAGAAAATAGGGGCGTCTGGATGTTTTAGTCGGTTGAGTGTTCGACTTTGGCTCAGGTCATGACCTTGCTCACGGGTTCAAGCCCTGGATCAGGCTCTGTGCTGACAGCTCAGAGCCTGGAGCCTGCTTCAGATTCTGTGTCTCCCTTTCTCTCTGTCCCTCCCCTGCTCATGCTCTGTCTCTCTCTCTCTCTCAAAATAAAGATAAAATGTAAAAGTTTAAAAAAAAAAGCAGAAAATAAGCATCAGTAAAAATGCAGAGAAACCTGTGCACTGTTGATGGGGATGTAGCATTATACAGCCATTGAGTAAAACACTATGCTGGGTCCTTTAAAAGATAAACAGAAATTCTCTATGATCCAACAAATTCACTTCTAAGTATATACCCCCAAAAATTAAAAGTATGATCTCAAAGAGATATTGGTACACCCAATATAGGAGCGTTATTATAGGAGGAGGATAGGAGCATTACTCACAATAACCAAGAGGTGGAAGCAGCCCAAGTCTCCACAAGACAGATGAATGGAAAAACAAAATGTGGTATGTGATGCAAGAGGATATCATTCAGCCTTAAAAAGGAAGGAGATTTTGACATGAGCTATGACGCAGAGAAAGCTTGAAGGTATTATGCTAAGTGGAATAAGCCAGTTAGAAAAAGACAAATTCTATATGATTTCACTTATATGAGAACAATCAAATTCATAGAGACAGAAAGTAGAATGGTGGCTGCCAGGGGCTGGAGGGAGGGAGTGGGGAGGAAAGGGACTTGTTTAATGGGTACAAATCTCAGTTTTGCAAGATGAACAGTGTTCAGGAGACTGACTGCCTAACAGTGTAACTATGCTTAACACTGTTGAACTGTACACTTAAAAATGGTTAAAAAGGTAAATTTTATGTGGAGTATATGTCATCACGGATAAAAATAATAAAAGTATGAAATATTAAATTATTGCTTAATATAGTTCTTGTAACAAAGATGAGCATTTATTCATTCATTAATTCATTTTAGAGAGATTTAGAAAGAGTGTGGGGAGGGGGATAGAGAGAGAATCCCAAGCAGATTCCAAGCTCAGCCCAATGCGGGGTTCAAGCCTACCACCCTGGGATCATGACCTGACCTGAAATCAAGAGTCAGACACTCAACTGACTGAACCACCCATGCGCCCCCAAGACAAACTTTTAATAGAGGCTTTTAGGACACAGCAAACTGGAAGGTAATAATATATTTTTTAAAATCTCTTAATTTTATAAATTAGTTGATGGAAGTGTTAATGTGAAATCATCTATATGTTTTTTTTTATTTTTTTTAAAATTTTTTAATGTTTTATTTATTTCTAGAAGAGAGAGAGAGACAGCGTGAGCAGGGGAGGGTCAGAGAGAGAGGGAGTCACAGACTGAAACAGGCTCCAGTCTCTGAGCCGGCAGTCAGCACAGAGCCCGACGCGGGGCTCGAACCCACGAACCGCGAGATCATGACCTAAGCGAAAGTCCGACGCTTAACCGACTAAGCCACCCAGGCGCCCCCATCTATGTGTTTTTAGATCAATCCAAATTAAGCACGATGTTTTATTTTTAGTAAACATCTCTATTCAGTTTGCCAGTTTATTTTAGGACTTTGAGGCTAGATTTATTGGAGAGATATGTCTGCAATTTTCTGTGCTGTGATTGTCTAGTTTAGGTATCAATGTTTTATTAGATTCATAAAGCAAATTGAGTGTTTTGTCTCTTTATCTTCTTTTAAAGAAGCTTATCTCTTTTTAAAGTTTTGGCACACATCACTCATAACATATATTGCTTTTTGTGGGAGAGATATTTGCCTATTCAATTGCTGTTGGTCTGTTGTTTTTTTCAGGTCTATTCAGTATTTCTATTTCTTTTGTAGTCAATCTTGCTAATATAGTTTGCTAGATTGTTAATTCATTTGAATTTTGTTAGCATAAAACATTTTATTAGCCTAAAACATTTTATTAGCATATACTTGTTCACCATATTCTCCTATGATTAAAAATCTGTATGTACTGAAACAAGCACTTTGCTGGTTATTATAAATACCCAGTCAGGTTCTAGAGTTCCACAATAGTTTATTCAAGCAGCTCTTTCCAGTTCATATATTGCTTTAGTGAAGGGACTGACTCTTGGCTCTTCTTGAGCCACCATTTTGCGTGATATCACTCTAATCTGGACTGGCCCCACACTTACAAAAAGTCGAAGCCAGGAACAAGAATGTTGGGCAGTTTTCTTCTATTTTACTTTCTCATTAATACTTCTTGTAAGACGTATCTACTAATGATGACTACTCTTTTGTTCATATGAGAGTGTCTACCTCACCTCCATGTTTGAAAGACAGTGTTTTCATTATATAGGGGCTTTTCTTAAAAAACATTTTTTAGGGGCACCTGGGAGGCTCAGACGGTTCAGCATCTGACTTTTGCTCAGGTCATGATCTTACAGTTTGTGGGTTCGAGCCCCTCATCAAGCTCTGTGCTGACAGCGTGGATCCTGGAGCCTGCTTTGGATTCTGTGTCTCCCTCTCTCTCTCCCCCCGCCCTTGCATTTTCTCTCTTTCTCTCTCTCTTTCTTGCTCTTGCTCTCTCTCTCTCTCTCTCAAAAATAAATAAATGTACAAAAATTTTTTAAAAAGAAGTGTTTTAAAGACAACAACTAAGTTGTTAAAATATATATATAACTGTTTTTAAAATGGGGTACCTGGGTAGCTCAGTCAGCTAAGCATTCAACTCTTGATTTTGGCTCAGGGCATGATCTCACAGTTCATGAGTTTGAGCCCTGCGTTGGCCTTCGTGCTGACAGTGTGGAGCCTTCTTGGGACTCTTTCTCTTCCTTTCTCTCTGCCCCTCCTCTGTTCACTCTGTCTCTCTCAAAAATAAATAAAAAACCTTTTTTAAAGTTGATTTATTTTTGAGAGAGAACAACCTCAGAGACGGAGACAGAGTCCATGTCTTAACTGGATTATTTGTTTTGGGGGTGTTTTGGATGTTAACCCTTCATCAGAGATGTCATTTGCAAATATCTTCTCCCATTCCATAGGCTGGCTTTTAGCTTTGTTGATGGTTTCCTTTGCTGTGCAGAAGCTTTATATCGTGATGAGGTCCCAATAGTTGACTTTTGCTTTTGTTTCCCTTGCCTCTGGCAATGCACCTAGTAAGAAGTTGCTATGGCCCAAGTCAAAGAGATCTGTGTTCTCTAGGACTTTGGTGCTTTCCTGACTCCCATTTAGGTCATTCATCCATGTTAAACTGATTTTTGTGTATGGTCTAAAACATGGTCCAGGATCATTCTTCTGTATGTTGTTGTCCAGTATTCCCTGCACCACTTGTTGAAGAGACTGTCATTTTTCCAGTGGATATTCTTTCACGCTTTGTTAAAGGTTAGTTGACTATTAGTTGCAGGTCCATTTGTGGGTTTTGTCTTCTGTTCCCTTGAGCTATGTGTCTGTTTTTGTGCCAGTACCATACTGTCTTGATGATGACAGCTTTGTAATATAGCTTGACGTTTGGAACTGTGATGCCTCCAGCTTTGCTTTTCTTTCTTCAAGATTGCTTTGGCTCTTCTAGGTCTTTCGTGGTTCTATACAAATTTTAGTATTGTTTGTTCTAGCTCTGTGAAAAATGCTATCGGTATCTTGATAAGGATTGCATTAAATGTATAGATTGCCTTGGGTACTATAGACATTTTAATAATATTTGTTCTTCTAATCCATTAGCATGGAATTTTTTTCCCATATCTGTGTCCTCTTCAATTTATTTCATAAGTGTTTTATAGTTTTCAGAGTACAGGTCTTTTACCTCTTTGGTTAGGTTTATTCCTAGGCAACTTATCGGTTCTGATGAAATTATAAATGGGATTGATTCCTTGATTTCTTTTTTCTGCTGCTTCATTATTGGTGCATAGAAATGCATCAGATTTCTGTACATTGATTTTATATCATCAGACTTTGCTGAATTCATGTAATAGTTCTAGCAATTTTTTGGTGGAGTCTTTAGGGTTTTCTACATAGAGTATCATGGTGCCTGCAAATAATGAAAGTTTGACTTCTTCCTTGCCAATTTAGATGCCTTTGGTTTCTTTCGTTGTCTGATTGCTGAGGCTAGGACTTTTAGTGCTATTTTAAATGGCAGCAATGACAGTGGACACCCATTGGGGCGCCTGGGTGGCTTAGTCGGTTAAGCGTCCAACTTTCGCTTAGGTCATGATCTCGCGGTTCGTGGGTTCGAGCCCCGCGTCGGGCCCTGTGCTGACTGCCAGCTCAGAGCCTGGAGCCTGTTTCAGTCTGTGACTCCCTCTCTCTCTGACCCTCCCCTGCTCACGCTGTCTCTCTCTCTCTCTCTCCTAGAAATAAATAAAACATTAAAAAAATTAAAAAAAAAAAAAGAGAGTGGACACCCATGTCTTGTTCTTGAACATGGAAGGAAAGCTCACAGTTTTCCCCCATCTACGATATTAGCTGTGGGTCTTTTGTATATGGTCTTTATGATGTTGAGGTATGTTCCCTCTATCCCTACTTTCTTGAGGGTTTTTATCAAGAATGGATGCTATATTTTATCAAATGCTTTTTCTGCATCTATTGAGAGGATCATATGGTTCTTATAATTTCTTTTATTAATGTGATATATCATGTTGATTGATTTGCAAATATTGAACCAGCCCTGAAGACCAGGAATAAATCCCACTTGGTCATGGTGAATAATTCTTTTAATTTACTGTAGGATTCTATTTGCTAGTATCTTGTTGAGAAGTTTTGCATCCAGGTTCATTAGGGATATTGGCCTGTAAGTCTCCTTTTTACCGGGGTCTTTGGTTTTGGAATCAAGGTAATGCTGGCCTCAAAAAATGAGTTTGGGGGCTCCTGGATGGCTCAGTTGATTGAGCGTCTGACTTTGGCTCAGGTCATGATCTCACGGTTTGTGAGTTTGAGTCCCGTGTCAAGCTCTGTGCTGACAACTTGTAGCCTGGAGCCTGCTTTGGATTCTGTGTCTCCTTCTCTCTCTCTCCTCCTCCGCCTGTGCTTTGTCACTCTCTCTCTCTCTCTGTCTCAAAAATAAATAAGCATTAAAAAATGTGTTTAAAAAATGAGTTTGGAAGGTTTTCTTCCATTTCTATTTTTTGGATCAATTTGAGAAGAATATGTATTAACTCTTCTTTAAATGGCTGGTAGAATTACCCCGAGAAACCATCTGGCCCTGGATGTTGGTTTGTTGGGAGATTTTTTTATTACTGATTCAATTTCTTTGCTGGTTATGGGTCTTTTCAAAGTTTCTATTTCTTCCTGTTTCAGTTTTGGTAGTTTGTATATTTCTAAGAATCTATCCATTTCTTCCAGATAGCCCAGTTTGTTGGCATATAATTTTTCATAATATTCTCTTATAATTGTTTGTATTTCTGTGGTATTGTTGTGATTTCTCCTCTTTCATTCAAAATTTTATTTATTTGGGTCCTTTCTCTTTTCTTTTTGATAAGTCTGGCTAGGGGTTTATCAACTTTATTAATTCTTTTTTTTAAAACGTTTATTATTTGTTTTTGAGAGAAAGAGAGACAAAGCATGAGCAGGGGAGGGGCAGAGAGAGAGGGAGACACAGAATCTGAAACAGGCTCAAGGCTCTGAGCTGTCAGCACAGAGCCTGATGTGGAGCTTGAACCCACAAACAGTGAGATCATGGGTTTTATATACATATATATATATATGTCTATGTATATATCACTTCTTCTTTATTCATCTGTTGGTGGACACTCAGGTTGTTTCCATATATTAAGTATTATAAATAATACTACAATAAGGTGTAGAGGGCATATACAAAGGTTTTTGAATTAGTGGATTTGGCTTTCTTCGTAAATACCCAGTAGTAGAATTACTGATCGCATGATAGTTCCCTTTTTTCAATTTTTTGAGGAATCTCCATACTGTTTTCCACAATGCTTGCACTGATTTATATTCCTACAAACATTGCATTAGTGTTCTTTTTTTCTCCACATTCTCTCCAATAGTTGTTATTTTTTTTTTAGTTTATTTATTTATTTTGAGAGAGAGAGAGAATGGGAGAAGGGCAGAGAGAAGGGGAGAGAGAGAATCCCAAGCAGGCTCCACACTGTCAGTGCAGAGCCCAATGCCTGGCTTGAACTCACGAGCTGTGAGGTCATGACCTGAGCTGAGATCAAGAGTCAGATGCTTAACCGACTGAGCCATGCACGCACTCCTTGTTATTTCTGGTTGTTTTGATATTAGTCATTCTTACTGGCCTATCGTGATATCTCATTGTGGTTTTGATTTGCCTTTCCTTTACGATGAGTTGAGCGTTTTTTCATATCTATCATGTCTGTTGGCCATCTCTATGTATTTGGAAAAATGTCTCTTTAGGCTCTCTGTCCATTTTAATTGGATTATTCATGTTTTTGATAAGTTGTTAAGTTGTATACCTTCATCATTTATTTTGGATATTAACCCTTTTTCAGATATATCATTTTTAAATATCTTCTCCCATTTACTAGGTTCCTTTTTTGTTTTGTTGATGGTTTCCTTTGCTGTACAAAAGCTTTTGTTTGATGTAGTCTCAGTAGATTTTGTTTGTGTTATCTGAGGAGACGTATCTATAAATATGTTGCTAAGGCCCATGTCTAAGAGATTGTTGATATTTTCTTTTTGCAGTTTTATGGCTTCAGGGTCATGCTTAGGTCTTTAATCCATTTTGAGTTTATTTTTCTGTATGTTTTAAAAAAGTAGTTCAGTTTTATTCTTTTGCAAGTAACTGTTCAGTTTTCCCAATACCATTTATTGAAGGAACTATCTGTTTCCCATTGTATATTCTCACCTCCTTTTTTGTAGATTAATTGGCTATACAGGGGTGAATTTATTTCTGGGTCTCCTGTTCTGTTGATCTTCATGTCTGTTTTTTTGGTGCCAATACCATACTGTTTTGATTACTATGGTTTTGTAGTATATCTTGAACTTGGAGGTTATGATATCTCCAGCTTTGTTCTTCTAAAGCTTGCTTTGGCTATTTGAGGTCTTTTGTGGTTCCATACAAATATTGGTATTATTTGTTCTAGTTGTAAGAAAAATATTGTTGGTACTTTGATAGAGGCTGCATAAAATCTATAAATTGCTTTGGGGAGTATGGACATTTTAGTGATATTAATTTTTCTAATCTATGGGCATGGTATATCTTCTATTTTCTTTGTCATCTTTAGTTTCTTTCATCAGTGTCTTATAGTTTTTAGAATGTAGGTCTTTCATCTTCTTTATTAAATTTATTCCTAGGTATTTTATTCTTTCTGGTATAATTGTAAATGAGATTGTTTTTCTTAATTTCTCTTTCTGATGGTTCATAAGTAGTATATAGAAATGCAATGGCTTTTTGAATATCAGTTTTGTGTCTTGCAACATTACTGAATTCATTTATTAGTTCCAATAGTTTTTGATGGATTCTTCAGGGCTATTTGGATGTAGTGCCCTGTCATCTCCAAATTGTGACTATTTTACTTCTTCCTTGCCAATTTGGAAGCCACTTATTTATTTTCCTTGTCTGATTATTGTAGCTTAGACTTCCAGTACTACGTTGAATAAAAAAGATGAGAGTAGGCATCCATGTCTTGTTCCTGATCTTAGATGAAATGCTTTTAACTTTTCACCATTGGGGATAATTTTAGCTGTGGGTTTATCATATAAGGGCTTGTTATATTGGCATATGTTCCCTCTATACCCACTTTGTTGATAGTTTTTACCATGAATAGATGTTAAATTTTGTCAAATGATTTTTCTGCATCTATTAAAATGATCATATGGTTTTAATCCTTTCCCTTGTTAACATGATGTATCATGTTGATTGATTTGCAAATATTGAACCATGCTTGCATGCCTGGAATAAATTCTACTTGATCCTGGTGAATGATCTTTTTCATGTATTGTTGGATTCAGTTTGCTAATTTTTTGTTGAGAATTTTTGCATCTATGTGTATTGACCTGTAGTTTTCTTTTTCTTTTTTTTTTGTAGTGTCTTTGTCTGGTTTTGATATCAGGACAATTCTGGCCTTGTAGAATTAATTTGGAAGTTTTCCTTTTTTGTAATAGTTTGGGAAGAACAGGTATTAGCTCTTTTTTTAAAAAATTTATTTCTGAGAGAGAGAGAGAGAGAGCATGAACAGGGGAGGGTCAGAGAGAGAGGGAGATACAGAATCCGAAGCAGGCTCCGGGCTCTAAGCTAGTTGTCAGCACAGAGCCTGACACAGGGCTCAAACCCACAAACTGTGAGATCATGACCTGAGCTGAAGTCGGACGCTTAACTGACTGAGCCACCCAGGCACCCCGTATTAGCTCTTCTTTAAATGCTCAATAGAATTCACCTATGAAGCCATCTGGTCCTGGACTTTTGTTTGTTGGGAGTTTTTTAAAATTACTGATTCAATTTTGTTACAAGAAATTTGTCTGTTCAGATTTTCTATTTCTTCCTGATTCAGTTTTGGAAGATTGTATGTTTTAGAAACTTATCTATCCCTCCTAGGTTGTCCAATATTTTCTCATAATAGTCTCTTATAATTCTTTATATTTCTGTGGTATTAGTTGTTATTTTTCCTCTTTCACTTATAATTTTATTTATATGGGTCTTCTCTTTCTTGATAAGTCTAGCTGGAAGTTATTTGCTTTGTTTAGCTTTTCAAAGAACTGGCTCTTGGTTTCCTTGATCTTTTCTATTTTTTTAAAGTCTTTATTTCACTTATTTCTACTCTAACCTTTATTATCCCCTTCTTTCTACTAGCTTTGGCCTTTGTTTTACTGTGTCTAGTATCTCCTAGGTGTAAGGTTAGGTTGTTCTTTTGAGATTTTCCTTGTTTCTTGAGATAGGCTCAGAGCACCATAAACTTCTTTCTTAGACCTGGTTTTGCTGAATCCTAAAGATTTTGGACCACTGTGTTTTCATTTTTGTTTGACTCCAGGTATTTTTTATTTCCTCTTTGATTGCTTTGTTGACCCATTGGTTATTTAGCCACATATTACTTTTGAGTCCCACAAACCTTAACAATGAATAGCCCGCTGTGGACTGCAAGCCTTATTGATAACACAGTGATTTAGCACATAGTTTGTGTGTTTTATGTATTATATACTGTATTCTTACAACAAACTGAGCTAGAGAAAAGAAAATGTTATTAAGGAAATCATAAGGCAGGGAAAATATATTTATAGTATGTTATTGTATTTATTTAAAATAATCCATGATTAAGTCGGCCCATGCAGTTAAATACGAATTTTGTTCAAATCTTGAACAAAATGTTGTTTAAGTCAACTGTGTATGTTCAGTAGATTTTCTTTTCCTGCTTTCAGGATATTCTCTTTGTCTTAACCTTTTGACTAGGGTGTGTTTAAATAAGTATCTCTTTGTGTTTATCTTACTTGGAGTTTGTTGAGCTTCTTGAATGCGTAGGTTACTGTTTGTCACCAAAGTTTGAAAAACTTCTGCCATCAATTTTTTGAATATTTTTTCCATCCCTTTCTTTCCCTCCACTCTGATACTTCTATTTCATGTATGATGGTGCACTTAAGATGTCCCACTTTTCTGAGACTCTGTTAACTTTCTTTTTCTTTTGTGTCCTTCAGATTGTATACTCCATATTAATGTATCTGTGAATAGTCAGTTTTTCTTTTGCCAGTTCAAAGTCTACTATTGAGGCACTCTACTGAATTTTTCCACTTTGGTTATTGTACTTTTCATTTTCAATTCTGGAATTCCATGATGCTTTTAAATAATTTCTTTACTGATATTCTCTTTTTGATGAGACATTGTCATAATGCTTTCCTTTAATTCTTTAAGTGTGGTTTCCCTTAATTCCTGGGACATATTTGTAATAGTTGGTTTGAAGTTCTGTCTGCTAATTCTGCCATCTGTTCCTCCTTGAATGACAGATTTTATTGCCTGCATTTTTCCCTATATATGTATGAAAGTTTCCTGTTTCTTTTCACATCTTAATAATTTTTATTGTTGAAAACTGGATATTTTAGATATTATATTGTAGCAATTTGAATACTTATTTTCTCCTTCAAGGGAATTGCTGTTTACTTTTCTTTGCTTGTTTGTTTATTCTTTTAGAGACTTAGCAGAACTAATTATGCCGAGTCTGTATTTCCTGTAGGCTGCAACCTCTAAATTATCTACTCAGGTTTTCCCCAATTCCAGTTTTTGTCTTTTAGCCCAGATTCCTAAGGGTCGCTTCTTGGCCACCATAAGTCACTTCTTGGTCAAAGGTTGTGCTTTGGTTCACCTAGCCACTTAGATTTACTCTTCCTTTTATTGATAGATGCGTGTGGTTTGTGATCTGCTATCGCAATTCAGGAAGTTTACATTTTTCTATCACATTCAGCAGGGACAGGTAACTCAGAAATTCCTTCTCTGATCACTTCTTTGATCACTCCTGGTGCCACACATTCTTCCAGATTGCCAGGGGGAGTGTGATTTTATTTTTAAGCTTGGCTTCTTAGGAGTTTTCTCTGGGGCAGAGTAGCTTACTGCTCAGTCAGTGGTGACATGTTTCACTTAATCCCATTGCTCCATTGAAGGTTTACCTTCTGTGAATGGGTCTCTAGGTGGCCTGGGGAATGTTCTCAAGTCTGCCGCCACATGTCCTCTTTCGATTAATCCTGCATGAATGCAACTGTACACATGCACACAGCCTTTCTGACACCAGAGTTGACTGTGATCCCAGAGGCCTCTTTGTGGCTATCTCTTTCCCTGGCACTGCCTATTAAACTTCTGGCTGCTCTACTAGCTTGTATAATAGAATCACCAGCTTCCTCTTCATTTCTTTCCACCTGATCTTCATGATTTTCAACGACCTTCTTAGGCACGGAGTTCTCCCCTCTCTGTTCCAAACACTCAGTTCCCTCAGACAGACCTTAGAGTTCTTCATCTAATAGCCTATCTCTCCCACCCTGGGCATAGCCGCTGTGCCACTGCACTTGAACTGGGGATAGAGATCTACTGTTCTTTTGGTGACACCCCTACTCTAAAGGAGGGTAGGGGTATGGTGGAGGGAAAGAGGTGATCCCTTGTCTTCTTAGCTTGATCCTACAGACATGGGAATTCTGTTCATTGAGTACATGGAATTAGGTGAATGTGGGAGGTGAATGGAGCCTCGGTATTCTCAGCTTTTCATGTTTGGGATAGAGCTTCTATCCTGCGAGCGGATGCTGGATAGAAAAAGGGACTCTCATCCTCTTAGCTATGCCTGCCTGTAATAGAGCTTCTACAATACAGCGTTGGTGTTAGGGGAGGATGGTGGTAGACAGAAAACCCCAGCAGCATGCCCTTACTGCGCTGAGTCTGTAATTACAGACTGGGAAATGTAGGGAAAGGGATTCCTCACTTTCTTGACTACTTCAGCAGGTATTTCTGTGTGAGGTTGAAAACCTGGGTAGAGCTTATGTAACATGGTACTGGAAGGGAGTAAAGAAATGAATCGTGGTTCACTATTTTTAATAAAATGTAATAGATTTTCTTCAATATTTCTCCATTTGCTGTAGGTCTTTAGGGAAGTTTCCAGAGATTTTAAATTGTTGTTTTCTTAAAATATTTTTCTTCAGTTGAATTGTTGTCCTGCTGAGGAGAGGGTCGACTGAGCTCTTCACTTTGCTATTCTGGATTCTGCATCACCTCTCTCTGGCCCTCCCCGCTCATGCTCTGTCTCTTTCTGTCTCAAAAAGAAAGAAACATTAAAAATTTTTTTAATTAAATAAAAATGAAAACTGATCAATAGTTTTTCTGCTCTGAAACTATTCCTTGTCTCTAAAGCAGTCCAATGAATTTAATGATTTCCCATTGTTTTTAGAATAGAACCTGAAAGTTTATTTTTAACTTTAAATGTTTGTTTATTTTTGGCAGAGAGAGACAGAGGGAGAGGGAGAGAGAGAGAGAGAAGATCTGAGGCGGGCTCTGTGCTGACAGTAAAGAGCCCCATGTAGAGCTTGAACTCAGGACCTGTGAAACCATGACCTGAGCCAAAGTTGGATACTCAGCTGACTGAGCCATCCAGGCACTCCTAGAATATAGAACTTTTAATTTGCCTAACCTATGTAATCTAACCTGTTTTTGAATCTCAATTTGAGCCATTGTTCTTATTATTTTCCCACTTGCCACACAAGATCTCTCTCAGTTCCTCTAACATGATACCTTTCATGTACTTGGAAATCTGTGTCATCCTTTTCTTTATTTCTTTTTAAATTTTAATTCCAGTGTAGTTAACATGCAGTTTTAAAGTAGTTTCAGGTGTACAGTATAGTGCTTTAACAATTCTGTACATTACTCAGTGCTCATTAAGATAAATGTTCTCTTAATCCCCTTCACCTGTTTCACCCATTCCCCCTCCACCTTCCCCGTGGTAACCATTAGTTTGTTTTCTATATTTAAGAGTGTGTTTCTTGGTTTGTCTCTTTTTTCCCTGTTGTTCATTTGTTTTGTCCCTTAAATTCCACATATGAGTGAAATCATATAGTATTTGTTGTTCTCTGGCTTATTTTGCTTCGCATTATACTAGGTAGCTCCATCCATGTTGTGGCAAATGGCAATATTTCATTATTTTTTATGCCTGTTCAAACATAAATAATATATTATAAAATATATAATATTTATTATAATATATATGTTATTATATTATATTTATGTGTATATATATATATCACTGAATGTCACATGATCACAACTGAGCCAATGGTTCCTCTTTCTCTCTCTCTCTCTCTTTCTGTGGGATGGTGAGTGATAATCTCCCATTCTTGCATGCTTGGTCTCAGGCCACAGTATTTGGCAGAAATCAGTGATTTTTCAGAACATTGGAAGGTGCCCACAACTGGCACTAGTGTATTTTTTGTCACTTCAAAGCACCTATGGACGGTCCTTTGCTTTTCCATACAAGAGTAAGCTTAGGAATGCTTTGCTTCATTCTAGGTCAGGCTGCCTGCCTAAAAGGACTCCTCTGCTGCCTTATTGCCAGTTTACAGTATATGACAAGAGTTTATTAATACCATACTGTAGTCAACATCCATACAAGTATATATAGTGGTGAAAAAGATTCCATGAAGGCAATAGATAGCAGTGATTCTGTTAGTAATGGTGAAAGTCATCCTACACAATAACACTCCTCTCTCTGGTTTCCCTTACACGAGCCACGAAGGTTTTCAAAGTTAAGTGCAGGTTAATTTGTTTATTTTTCTTTATATTTTGTATTATATTACAGTATCATAATCATTTTTATATGAATATTTTTGGCTTGTGCAACAAATCATCTGAGTTTCCATTATTTCTTATGAGGATGTTCACTTTCATATACAAGTGCTTTGGATTACAAGCATGTTTCTGGAACAACTTAGGCTCACAAACCAAGGTTTTATATAAATATATACATATATAGTATATGCATACACACATATATATAGTACAAAATATATATCACTATATATACACACACCACATCTTCTTAATGTTTTTAATGTTTATTTTTGAGGGAGAGAGAGAAAGAGAATGTGAGTGGGAGAGGGACAGAGGAAGAGGGGGACAGAGGATCTGAAGCCAGCTCTGTGCTGACAGCAGAAAGCTCAATGTGGGGCTCAAATTCACGAACCAGTGAGATCATGACCTGAGACGAAGTCAGACATTTAACTAGCTGAGCCACCCAGATGCCCTGCACACCGTATCTTCTTTATCTGTTCATCTATCAACAGACACGTGGACTGTTTTCATAATTTGGCCATTGTAAATAATGCTGCAGTAAACATAAGGGTGCATGTATCCTTTCAAATTAGTGTTTTGGTATTTTGAGGTAAATATTCAGTGTGATTACTGGATTGTACGGTAGTTCTATTTTTTTTAAGTTTATTTATTTTGAGAGGGAGAGAGAATGCAAGCAGGGAAGGGGTAGAAGAGAAGAGGTTCCGTACCACTAGCGCAGAGCCTGATATGGGGCTTGAACCCATAAACTGTGAGATCATGACCTGAGCTGGAATTGAGAATCACATGATTAACCAACTGAGCCAACCAGGTGTCCCTTATTTAATTTTTTATTTATTTATTTTTTTTATAAAACCTCCATATTTTTTTCCACAGTGGCTGCACCAGTTTGCAGTCTCACCAACGGTGTTTTCTGAGCTGTCAGCTTAGAGCCTGACGCAGGGCTCAAACCCATGAATAGTAAGGACATGATCTGACGGACACTCAACTGACTAAGTCACTTGGGTGCCCCCATTTGAGGGCACCCAGGTGCCCTCTCTATTGAGCAATAGGGTAGGGCAGAGATCAACTTTTATTCCTAGGTATTGTATTATTTTTGGTGCCTTGTCATTGGGATTATTTTCTTAATTTCTCTGTCTGTTGCTTCAGTGTATAGAAACACAATGGGTTTCTTTACATTCATCTTGTATCCTTTGACTTCACTGAATTTATTTACCAGTGCTAGTAGGTTTGTTTGTTTGTTTGTTTTTTGGTGGAATCTTCAGGGTTTTCTATATACAGTATCATGTTATCTGCAAATAGTGGAAGTTTGACTTCTTCCTACTAATTTGGATGCCTTTTATTACTTGTCCTTGTCTGATTTCTATGGCTAAGTGTGTCAGCCTTTCTTTAACAGGCGTTAACTTTTCCTCGTCGTTGAAAGTTCAGTCTAAGCCCCACACCTCAGCAGAGTCCTCTCTTTGTATCCTGACATGAGTAGGTCTTATGCTTCACCTGAACCTAGAACATTCCTTTCCACACCTGTAATACTTTAATTTGTTGTTATGAGTTGTTTATTATTCAATAATGTTTCCCTGAGGGACTGTTTTCTATTGTGCGTTCCCAATGACCTCAAAAAAGACTTGACCAATAAACTGAGTGATCTACAGCAGAGCCTTTTAACATGCTGGATTATCCTGGAGTATAAAGTGAGGGAAGAGTACAGTGGTTACTAGTATTTATTTTTGACTTTTCATCTCCTCACAATTTATACAATTATCTAGGGCAATTATGTTTTGGCCACGGCTTATGGATTCTTTTGGAGTCTGGATGTCCAGTTTAGACATCCTTCAGTCAACGGGCCGGCGGTAGGATGCTCTTCTAGACCTCTAACACAAACAGGGAACTTTCCACTTCGCTCTTCTGCCCCAGTCTGTCTCTGAAATCAAAGACAATATCCTGGCCGAGAAAAACTTTTGGAGGCCAACACGGGGAATATGCTGACTCATGTCTCCTCCCCAGCCCCATCTTCCTTTTGTCTCACCTAGAATTATGAAAACATGTCCGTCTTGTTTATTGGCACACAGAGACCCTTAATAAATCTCTTTATTTCTGTTTCAGTACAAGGATAATTGTTTTAGTCAGTTTCATAGCTGTGGGCAATTAGAGTTCCTCCCATTGTTCTCTAGCTCTTTCCCAGTTATGTCTGGAAAATTCCTCAATAATGATCTAGGTTCTGTTTGGTTCACAGCCCCCAAGTGGCCATGCTGATGCCAGTCAGTGCATAAGAATTGGGTAGTGCGTCTATATCCAGGAAAAGAGAAAAAGTGCACTCAGTAGTGTGACTCTCTGAGTGACTTGACAGTACCCAGAAGTCCGTTTCACAATCTCTGCAAGTGTTGCCAACATGGTTTTTTTTTTTATCGTTTTCTTTTTTTTTTAGTGTTTTATTTATTTTTGACAGTGAGAGACAGAGCATGAGCAGTGGAGGGCAGAGAGAGAGGGAGACGTAAAATGGGAAACAGGCTCCAGTTTTTGTGCTGTCAGCACAGAGACTGATGCGGGGCTCCAACTCACGAACCAAGAGATCATGACCTGAGCCAAAGTTGCTTAACCAACTGAGCCACCTAGGCACCCCTATCATTTTCTAAATAAACCCCGCAAAATGGTTTTTTAATGAAAGAACAAGACCTGCGTAGCCTTAGTGGCTGGCAAAATAAATGAGAAGAATTTTCTTACTAAAATTTGTTCAATTTTAGTTTTGTTCAATCATCACATGTGTAGGTAGCCACAAATGCCTTCTAATAGTATCCAGTGGACAGTGGACAGCGTGGTAGTTTCAGTGTATGTTTCTCCCTTTACTAGGTTTCCAGGGTAGGGGATGTAACATCTGTGTGCCTTGTTTCTGCCTATGAGAAGGTCTGCATTCCTTTTTTTTTTTTTTTGTAATGCTTATTTTTATTTTTGAGAGAGAGATCACAAGCCAGGGAGGGGCAGAGAGAAGAAGACAGAGGATCTGAAGCAGGCTCTGTGCTGACAGCAGTGAGCCCAACACAGGGCTTGAGCTCATGAACCATGAGATCATGACCTGAGCTGAAGTCGGATGCTCAACTGACTGAGCCACCCAGGTGCCCCCAAGATCTGCATTCTAAACAACCAACTTACAAGTGGACTTTTGGAATGCCAGTGGCTCTGAATTTCAAAACTATCCACATAATACTAAGATACCAAAACAGAGAAGTTTCTTTAGGCTTTCTGAATTTTCTTTACTTAATCTTTTTGTTCTATTCCTATTTAAAATTCTTATTCACTAAAATAGAGATGCCAATGCCACTGTGGCAATTCTCATGTGTCTGTCACTCTCTGGTCCATGCTGTATTTCCGTTATTTGATTGTCACAATGTTGACCAGAACAAGCAACTATCCAATGAATGGTGGGATGGTTGGATAAAAGAGAGAATGAATAAATGAATGAGTATCACAAGGAACATAGATGAAGGCACTGGAAATTTTAGATTAGAGAATATTTAGGTAAAATGTGATAGTTTCTTCATGTTTTTGAAGGGCTGGGGTTTTGGGTTTTGTTTTGGTTTTTGTTTTTATTTGTTTTGAAATTCAGCAGGTTTATGGGGCAGAAGCAGGTAGAACCTAGACTGATGTACAAAGGTTCAACCCAACATGCATCCCGGGGCCTACTCTGTGCCACGTTTGGCCCACTGAAACTAGGATCGCTAAGCTGTACAGTTGTGCTTTCCTGCTTTGGGGTCAGTGGGGACCTGTGGAAGCAATGGGCTTCCCAAGAAGGAAGCAATCTTATTAGGAGGAGGAGGCTGGGATATGTCTAGAAGCTGAGTTTGCACCATTAAATTCAATTTTGACTTAAATCATGTTCCTATTTGCAGTGATGTTTAGTGTGTGTGTGTGTGCGCGCGCGTGTGTGCGTGCGCGCGTGTGTGCACACGCACGCATGTGTGAATGTGGGAGGTATAGTGGAGCTGCCTCTTGGCACAATCACTTATACGGGTTAGTACTTAATGCTCTATGAGCCTGTCTCGTCAAAACCTTTGCTGCTTTTTTTTTTTAAGATTTTATTTTTAAGTAATCTCTACACCCAGTGAGGGGCTTGAACTCACAACCCTGAGATCAAGAGTCGCGTGTGCCACCAACTGTGTCAGCCAGGTGTCCCCTTTACTTCTTAAGGCAACATGGATGGTTTTGCCTAATAAAGGCAAAAGATCAGGGAGTTCCTGGAAAGAAAGATAAAGATTAGTATTTTGAGAACATTTCTACCCACATGAAAGCAACTTGCTGAATCATTTCTTTTATTTTTTAAAAAAATTTAAATGTCTTCACTCTATTTTGAGACAGAGAGACAGAGTGTGAGCAGGGGAGGGGCAGAGAGAGAGAGGGAGACACAGAATCTGAAGCAGGCTCCAGGCTCTGAGCTGTCAGCACTGAGCCTGATGCGGGGCTCGAACTCCCGAACCGCGAGATCATGACCTGAGCCGAAGTTGGACACTTAACTGACTGAGCCCTCCAGGCGCCCCCATTTCTTACCATTAATAGGATTTCGGAAATAGTACCGTCAGAGGGAGGCTTACTTTGTTAGTGGTGATTGGGTTTGCGTGGACCATGTGGTCCCTCCACGCGTGGGTCTGGAAAGGGCTGACTCACTGCCATTGTCTCAGGAGGGCTGAGCCTTTGCTAAGGGGCCTCCGGTATGCCTCGGCCCAAAGTGTCCTAACTAACTCGAGGTGTGGGCAGCAGGCTATTTTCCCACTTCTATTAATACCTCCAAGGTCCTGGGGAGGGCCTGGAATCTACCAGTTCCGAGTGAGAGATGCAGGCAGGGAAACCGGAGGCTGTCACGTGCTGGCGGCCGAGCAGCGGGCCAGCCTGTGAGCCTGTGAGAAGGTCCGGGCAGGACTGAAAGGAAGCGTCACACGAGAGGGTGGGATTGTGGGTGTTCAGCGGCACCAGACAGGCCCTGCTGTCACACAAACTGTCTCTTGGTACGAGGCTTTTTCAAGCCCTGGCGATTCCAAACCTCCACGAAGGAGAAACTTACAGCTTTCGGGGCCTGTGGTTTCCCTTCAGAAGTCATTTGTCCCTCAGCGGGCAGATAAGGCCGTGGGCTCTGCCACCCTTCCATTCAGAGGACTGTCTTGCTTTGCCTCCATGGCCTGCCCTGCTGCTGCCGGGTTAGGGAGTGGTGGCCAATGACACTCATGTGTGATGAGATTCGCGTCCCCATTTTCCTCACCCCACCTAGGGGCACGGGGTCGGACGAGCGTGCGTGTGCCAGCGGGGTCGTGACCGGAATGCGTGTAACCACAGCCGTGCCAGAAGTCTGGCATCCATGGTGGCCCGCGCGTGGAGCAGTGGGGTCCCAGCTTTGATGGTTCTCACGGTCCCTGCAGATGCCCTTGCTGGTGCTGTTGTCCAAGCTGGGCTCATTCCAGGTGACATTCAAGTGACAGTGGGAATCTGCAAGGCTCCTGGACGCCCTGAGGAGGCCCACTGGATAATCATGTCTTGATACAACTCCAACTTGAGTTACGGTTTTCAATGAAAACACTTTGCCAAAGCAATGTTGGTAGTGGAAGGTCATGTCCAGTGTTTTAGATTAGCCATATATATTGTTAAAAGTTTATTTATTCTCAGAGAGAGAGAGAGAGAGAGTGTGTGTGTGTGTGTGTGAATGGGGAAGACAGAGAGAGAGAGAGGGAAAGGGAGAGAGAGAATCCCAAGCAGGCTCCATGCTGTCAGCGTAGAGCCTGATGCAGGGCCTGATCCCACGAAATGTGCAATCATGACCTAAGCTGAAATCGAGAGTCGGACCCTCAACTGAGTAAGCCACCAGGCACCCATTAGCAATATGTTTTTAAAAAATGATAGTCTTCTTTTTGGTGGAGAGTGAGAGTGAGATGGATATTACAGGTAGGAGTATATGTTAGTGAAATTTTTATGAAAAGGAATTTGCCATTTGGCGTGAGGAAGGAGCCTTAAAAAAACTAGACAGATTTCAAGATGGCTCTGTTATACATATTCTGCCTCACAATGAACTTTTTAAAAAATATAGCTTATTGTCAAGTTGGTTTCCATATAACACCCAGTGCTCATCCTAATAAGTGCCCTCCTCCATGCGCATCTCCCCCTTTCCCTCTCCCCCATCTCCATCAGTCCTCAGTTTGTTCTCAACATTCAAGAGTCTCTCATGGTTTGCCTCCCTCCCTCTCCCCCACTATTTTTCCCCTTCTTCTCCCCCATGGTCCTCAGTCAAGTTCCTCTTAATCCACCTATATGTGCAAACATATTGTATCTGTCCTTCTCTGTCTGACTTATTTCGCTCAGCATCACACCCTCAAGTTCCATCCATGTTGCTACACATGGCCAGATTTCCTTCTTTCTCCTTGCCATGTAGTATTCCATGGTGTAGATAAACCACATCTTCTTGATCCATTCGTCCGTTGATGGACACGTAGGCTCTTTCCATGTTTTAGCTATTGTGGAGAGTGCTGCTATGAACATTGGGGTACATGTGCCCCTATGCATCAGCACCCCTGTATCCCTTGGGTACATTCCTAGCAGTGCTATTGCTGAGTCATAGGGGAGTTCTATTGTGAATGTTTTGAGGAACCTCCACACTGTTTTCCAGAGGGGCTGCACCAGTTTACATTCCCACCAACAGTGTAAGAGGGTGTCGATTTCTCCACATCCTCGCCAGCATCTAGAATCCTCTGATTTGTTCATTTTAGCCATTCTGACTGGCGTGAAGTCACAATGCACTTTTAAAAAAATGTTTATTGGGGCTCCTGGGTGGCTCAGTCAGTTAAGTGTCTGACTTCAGCTCAGGTCATGATCTTACAGTTTTTAAGTTCGAGCCCTGTATCAGGCTCTGTGCTGACAGCTCAAAGCCTGGAGCCTGCTTCACATTCTGTGTCTTTCTCTCTCTGCCCCTCCCCAGATCACATTCTGTCTCTCTTGCTCTCCAAAATAAATAAACATAAAAATTTTAAAAAAATTATTTTTTTTGCGGGGGATGGGGAGCATATGCATGAACACATGAGGGGAAGAGAGAGGGGGACAGAGGATCTGAAGCAGGCTCTGTGCTGACAGCAGAAAGCCCAATGTGAGGCTTGAACTCATGGACTGTGAGATCATGACCTGAGCCAAAGTCAGACGCTTAACCAACTGAGCCACCCAGGCGCCCCTCACAGCATTGTGAATGCTAAGANTCAAAATAAATAAACATAAAAATTTTTAAAAAATTATTTTTTTTGTGGGGGGTGGGGAGCATATGCATGAACACATGAGGGGAAGAGAGAGGGGGACAGAGGATCTGAAGCAGGCTCTGTGCTGACAGCAGAAAGCCCAATGTGAGGCTTGAACTCATGGACTGTGAGATCATGACCTGAGCCAAAGTCAGACGCTTAACCAACTGAGCCACCCAGGCGCCCCTCACAGCATTGTGAATGCTAAGATATGGACATTTTCTTCAGTGTCTAATAAGAAAGGATTGGTCAAATCAGTCACATTAAACATTAAATTAGTCGCATAAACTTTCATATTCTGCCTCCACAAGTAAGGACATACCTGGAGAAAATACCTAGTTCACAGAGAAGAGAGTACAAATCCTGTTAAAAATGTGAGAAGCTGTGATTCAGTGTGGGAAGAGGACACCGAGGGCCATGAGCACGGAGGGGAGGAGATTATCAGGGCCATCCAGGAGGCCCCCACACCCTGCAGGGAGGAGGGAAAATTCTGCAGACTTCTTGCAAGATGATTGGCAATTGCTACCGAATTTTAAAATGCACAAACTTTGAGACTCAGGAATTCTGCTTTTAGGAATTTATCTGCAAATAGTTTTGCATCTGTGTGTAATGATTTGTGTTGAAATGACAAGAGTTGGGGACAACTTGAGTGTCTACCAACGGAGCACCGGGGCAGGCACTGTACATCTGCCTGTGCAGGGCGGTGCCCTATGTGGCCATTGATAAGAATGGGGGAGGGGCACCTGGGTGGCTCAGTTGGTTAAATGTCCACTTTGGCCCAGGTCATGATCTCACGGTTCGTGAGTTCGAGCCCCGCGTCGGGCTCTGTGCTGACAGCTCAGAGCCTGGAGCTTGCTTTGGATTCTCCCTCTTTCTCTACTCCTCCCCACTCATACTCTGTCTCTCTCTCCCTCAAAATAAATAAACATTAAAAAGATTTTAGAAAAAAGAATGAGGGAGTCTGTTTAGTTCACGACTGTTGTGGAGGTATGTCCTCAGTATATTAAATGAAAAGGGAATGGCAAGAAAAGTAATATACTGCTACTGTGTGTGTGTGTGTGTGTGTGTGTGTGTGTGTGTGTGTGTCTGTGTCTGTGTGTTTAAATTTATAGACTGTCTCAAGAATAACCTAGAAAGCTATTAATGGCCCCTTTGTGGAACGGAATGAAAAGAAAACTTAACATTCACTTAACATTCTTTCATATTTTTCAAATTGTGTACCATGTAGACATAGATACAAGCCATTCAGAAATTAGTAAAAAATAAAAATAAAATTTAAAAGTAAAAGGAGGGGTTCCGGGGTGGCTCCATCAGTTGAGCACTGACTTCGGCTCAGGTCATGATCTCAGGGTTCGTGAATTTGAGCCCTTTATCAGGCTTTGTGCTGACAGCTCAGAGCCTGGAGTCTGTTTGGCTCTCTCTTTGCCCCTCCTCCCTCAAAAAAGAAACAAACATTAAAAAATAAAATAAAATAAAATAAAAAGGAAATAGAAATACCTTTAAAAATTACATGGAAAATGCTCATAGACTAAAACTAACCCCCACCCCCCACCATATGTATGGTGTAATATCATAAGTTCCTTATTTTACAAAAGACTTAAAAGAGCACACCAAAATAACATGGAATGATACATCAAGTTTTTTCCTTAATATTTTTGTTTATTTTCCAGATGTTCTACAATGACTACATGCGTTGTTTCTGTAATCAGAACAGAGAAAGACAATTTATCTCTGGTTAATGAGATTAAGGAAAGCTTATTCTCTTCTTTATGCTTTTTGTTATTTTTTTTTCAGAATGGTTTTGTACTATTTTATTTTTTTAACATTTACAGAACTTTTTATTATCTATTTATTTTTAATACTTATTCCTTTTTAGAGAGACAGAGTACAAGCAAGGGGAGGGGCAGAGAGAGAGGGAGACACAGAATCTGAAGCAGGCTCCAGGCTCTCAGCTGTCAGCACAGAGCCCCGTGCAGGGCTCGAACTNCGCCTCTCTGTTCCCGCAGCACGTTTGCTGCTGCACAGGGACCCTGGGAGTGAGGAGATGTGGAGTGGCCAGAGGTGGGAGGAGTCAGAACTGTAGGGGTGGAGGGGGAAGAGCCAGGCTCCCAGCAGGTTTGGGGCTGCACGCGTGTGGGGCGCCCTGTTCTAGGCTGCTTGGAACTCTTCCAAACTCATGCTCTTTTGCTTTCCTCGGTCAGTTGAGGTTTCTTGAGTATCTTCCATTTCGTAATTCTTTGCTTGCTCCCACAGACCAAGAGTACCTACCGACCTGCAACTCCTGATTCCTGGCACAGAACCCTGACCCACTGGAATAGCTGCTTTCCTCACAAGTAGGAGCCATTTAAATGTAGTGTGTTAAATCCCACAGTATAAAAACGGAGGGCAGAGGAAAGACAATTCCTGGGTATCATCTGAGGTGGCCGCCACGGACTGATGCCAAGGTTGTATACTGCCACATCGCTCACTCAGAAAGTAGACATAATCACTTTGCATATTTAGCACAACAATGTTTCTGGCTGTCAATTGTCTAACAGTTAGTGTATTATTACAATTTTCAGGCATATAGAAGAAAAGTGCCTTCAGAAGGGGCGCTTTTTTCTCGTTGGTTATTTGGGTCGGTAGCAAGCAGCCTTGTTAGCAAACGCCGAATTTTAATTCAGGGTCCACATCTTGCCCTCTGCACAGACCAGCCCAATCTGCTGTGCATCTCCTGGAGGTGAGCGTGGGTGAGTGGACATTACTAAACAGATAGTTGAGGATGTGTATTTACAAATGCCGAGAAGGCGGTGCACCTGGTGGCTCAGTTGGTTAAGCGTCTGACTTTGGCTCGGGTCATGATCTTGCCATTTGTGAGTTGGAGCCCTGCGTCAGGCTCTGTGTTGACAGCGNACATAGTACTATGAGTGGGCAAATAGCACGATTGGCCCCTATTCATCTTGGAAGGACCAGCTTTTGGTCCTCACAGGGATAGATGCTTAGGCTCTGTAGGCAGAGAGAGGGAAACACAGTATCTGAAGCAGGCTCCAGGCTCTGAGCTGTCACTACAGAGCCTNAGCCTTGCAGAATCTCCCACAGGCTGCATGGAGCCTGTCCAAGTGTTCCTTCCATGCTCCAGCACATAAAGTCGCTTGTATTCGTGATCTGATGGCTGTCCTATGTCTTCACAGCTTCTTCTCCATTTTCTTGAACTAAAATCTTTGCACTTTAATGCAATCTTGGCATCTCTTTCTTAGATAAGGACCTAGACTAACAAGTCTAGTCTAGTACTATGAGTGGGTAAATAGCACGATTGGCCCCTATTCATCTTGGAAGGACCAGCTTTTGGTCCTCACAGGGATAGATGCTTAGTCTCTGTAGGCAGAGAGAGGGAGACACAGTATCTGAAGCAGGCTCCAGGCTCTGAGCTGTCACTACAGAGCCTGACGCGGGGCTCAATCTCATGAACCATGAGATCATGATCTGAGCCGAAGTAGGATGATTAACCAACTGAGCCACCCAGGAGCCCCAGAATATATGTATTCTTATGAGTCAATAAGAAAGATAGGGACAACTCATAGAAAAATGGTCAAAGGACTTGAATAGGCACCTCACAAAAGAATATCAGAGTGGTCAGTAAACATTTGAAATGATGTTATACTTCACCACTCATTTGGAAAATGTAAATTAAAGCCTCAGTGTGATGCCATTAGAAATAATGGTTAAAATGAAAATACCAGACAATGGCAAGTGTGGACAAGTCACTGTAGTCCAGAAACCAGAACTCTTACTCTGCTGCTGGAAGTATATATTGGAATAACTACTCTGGAAAATTGATAGTATCTACTAAGTGGTATATACACATTTCCCATGACCAATAATTCTGTGTGGACATAAGTCCACCAAAAGAGAATAAGAATGCCCCTAGAGGCACTGTTCATGATGCCAAAAGTAAGTAATGATGCAAGTGAACAGTTATGGAAGAACGGATTGATAAAACTCCATGTGCTGTTCATGAAATAGACCCAGCATTGAGGACCAATGAACTACAATTACAACAGACAGTGTTGAATGAAAGAAGGAGACAAAGCATAAGGAGTGATTCTATTTACAAAGAGCTTAAAGAAGTCTTCCAGACTGTTAGAAATCAGGGGAGTGGTTATCCGCGGAGGGTGAGCAGTGATCATACTGAGCAAGAGGGTGGTCTCTGGGGCTGGTGGCAAGTTATGTTTCATCATCAGAGTGTTAGTGACACAGGTGTTTTGACTTTATCATAAGTCCTCAAGCTGTACTAGGATTTGTGCAGCTTTTCTGGAATAATGCTTTGGTCAATTTTTTGGTAAAATTTACCCAGATTTGTACCTTTTTCCTCAGTGTTTTCATTATTAACAATTCAAGAGATATCGACTAAAAGACTATCCATTTTGAACATATTCATGATTATCTTGGCCTTTTCTGTAGATGCTCCCATGTCCTCTCCAGATCTTCCTTCAAATAAAATCAGGCTTGTGGTCTAGATGCTATTTTGAAACTACTTTTTGCAACTTCAGTTATATATTCAACACTGTAGCCAGCTGTCCATGTCATGGACGTTCACCTACCACGTTTTAAGATCTGCTCATCGTCCATTGAACCGTACTTGGGTTAACTGTAAGAACTCATCACTCAAGTTTCTGTCTTTTCAGTCTTTCAATATTAGAAACAATCATGTGATGAACATTCCGTGGCTACATCCTTGCCCCGCATCCATGATTATTTCTTGAGACTCTAGTCCTAGAAGTTGAGTTTCTGGATACAAAGGGTGAGTGCACTCTTGAGGTTGAGACATCCCATGGTTAATTTTGTAACAACTGAGTAACAGCTTGCCCCAGGAGCATGTTTTGAAATAGGCCCCTGTCTCTGTCAGGTGGCTCTTGGCAACCTTAGATCAACAGCAGTGAAGACAATGAAGCTGTTAATAACTGCCACGGTGCCAGTTATTTATTTCCCACCAAAACCCTAGTGAGGTGGGTATGAATAGCTATCTTGTGAGGAGGAGAAAACAGGGTCAAATGGAGGGCCTGATTCAGGTTCTCTCAGAACACTGGTTTAAAGCCAGACTTGTTCAACACCAAGTGCTCTCCCCACACTCCATGCTGCTTCCCAGGGAATGGCAAATCCCTTGGCTGGGTTGTAACAGGGAGCCCAACTGGACCAGTGATTACTGTAAACCGTAATATCAGTACTTTGTAATGAGCATAGTGAGAGTTCATGTTCAATTTGAGCTACTAGAGCCAGCAGAAAAGAAAGTAGGATTGAGGCCAAAAAAGAGAATGAGTCTGGAAGGGTGGGTACATGTCAGCAGCGTGGAGGTCGGGGTGAGGGGTGGGGGGTGGTGCAGATTCTGAGTATCATGGAAGTTCCCAGAAGATAAAAAATGGAAATCATGTATCAACTCACTTGATGGCATATCACAAGCTTGTACAAGCCTCCTCGGCTACCAGGGCACCAGGCTGTTTGGTCTCATTCCCCTGGAGTAAGATTGATAAGCACATTCCACTGAGACTAGATGTAGCTGGGAGAGGCCAGGAGTCAGTTTACAAGAAGACACAGAGGGAGTAGAGGGGTTTGTGCAAGCTCTTTGATTGTGTCTCAGAGATTTGATGAAAGGTCAAGCAAGTGAAGCTTTGGGGGTGTTCTAGTGAAATGCTGGATTAAGCTACCTCGCATTTTTCCATGATGTGATTAGGGCTGGCTACTGGGAAATCGCAAGAAAGCTGCATGTGTGTATGTGTGTGGGAGCGTGTGTGTGTGTGTGTAGGGGGTGGGGGGGCATGCATGAAGGATATGCTGTGATTGACAAGTTTGGGGAAAATGGGATATATATGCCTATAGATAGTTTGTTCTTAGTCCTTCTCCCTGCCGACCTGGACAAGTACTAAGAAGAGGCAATGTGGGGAAGTGAGGGTGAAGCTGGAATGCCACATATTTAGCTTCTAATCCAAATTTAGTCACCGCTAAGCTTCACATAAGACTGACAATAGCTAACGTGTGTTTCAGGATTTGTGCTAAGTGCATCTTCTGTGTCTCATTTTACTTTCCAGACCATTCCACAGCAAAAGTTTTCCCATTGTCCCTGTTTTATAGATGAGAAAGCTGAGGTTCAGAAGGCTTAGGAAACCTAGGGGTGATCTCATAAGATTTGTTGAGAGGCAGATTTGAGCTGAGGTCCATATAAATCCAAACATCCATATTCTTAATGGCATGACTTGGAGAGAATTTTGTAAGCCAGGCCTCAGTTTCCTTTTCTTTACAGTGGAAATAAACACACCAAGCCCAGGGCATTATCTGGACACCTAAGTCATGTCTGGTATTTTACCAGAATCTGGCACATAATAGGTCCTCACTGACTCTTACTTTTTCCTTGATGCTTAGGACTTTCAGAAAGGGTAGAAGGCATGTAAAAACCATACCAAAGCCAAGAGCCTGAAAAACATCTGGTGGTTGGGTGATGCTAGGTTGCGGAGGGGCAGTGCTATAAACAAGGATTCAGATTCGACTAGGAGTAGTAACAGGAGGGAACACAGCGCTCAGCTCCGCACGTATACTGACTTTGCCACAAATTGCAGGGACCATAGTATTGAGTCTAATTGGCAAATGAGGGCATGATGCTTCAAAGACCAAGTATCTTGCCCTAAGTCATGTTGCTGGGATTCTCCCCAATGAGTGAGCGTGACTTCTATGTTGTTATTATAATTTTTTATTGAGAAAAAATGGACATACCATGAAATTCACCTTTTGAAGTGTAGAGTTCAGTAGTTTATTGTATACTCACCAAGAAGTGCAGCCATCACCACTGTGTAACTATCTGATTCCTAAAGAGATTAACTGACATATAAAATTATGTTCACTTCGGGTGTACGATGTAATGACTCAATATTTGTATATATTCAGAAATTATCGCCACAGTAAGTCTAGTCAACATCATTACCATACATAATTACAATTTTTTTCTTGTGATGAGAACTTTTAAGATCGACTCTCTTCGCAACTTTCAAATGTACAATGTCATATACAGTCACCATGACATCCCTGTGACTTATTTGTTTTACAATTGGAAGTTTGTGCCTTTTCACCCCCTTCACCCATTTCTCCCCCGTCCCCACTGTATCCCCTGAGACGGGCAACCACCGATCTGTTCTCTGTATCTATGAGTTTGGTTTTTTGTGTCTTTACATTCCACATGTAAGTGAGATCATATGGTACTTGTCTTTATCTGTCTTATTTCACTTATCTCATGCCCTCAAGCTTCATTCATGTTGTCACAAATGACAAGATTTCATTGTTTTTTACGGCTCTGTGTATGTGTGCGTATCTTACATTTTCTACCCATTTATCAATCAGTGAGTACTCAGATTACTTCCAGATCTTGGCTTTTGTACTAATGTTACAACGAACACAGGGATGCACACATCTTTTCGAGTTCATGTTTTCATTTTCTATAGATAAATAGCCAGCAGTGAACTCGCCACATCGTGTGGTAATTCTATTTTGTGTGTGTGTGGAAACTCCATATGGTTTTGCACAGTGGCTGCACCATTTACATTCCCACCAGCAGTGCACAAGGGTTCCTTTTTCCCTACATCCTTGTCAACACTTGTTATTTCTTGTCTTTTTGATACTAGCCATTCTAAGAGGCATGAGGTGATATCTCATTGTGCTTTTAATTTGCATTTCTCTGTTGATGAGTGATATTAAGCATTTTTTCAGGTACCTGTTGGCCATCTGTATGTCTTTGGGAAAATGTCTGTTCAGATCTTCTGCCCATTTTTAAATTAAAAAAAACTTTTTTTTTGCTATTGAGTTGTATATGTTCTTTTTATATTTTGAATATTAACCCCTTATCAGATATATGATTTGCAAATATTTTTCCCATTCAGTAGGCTGCCTTTCCATTTTGCTGTTGGTGTCCTTTGCTTGCAGAAGCTTTTTAGTTTGATGTGGTCCCACCTTGTTTGTTTTTGCTTTCATTGCTTTTGCTTTTGGTGTCAGATTTTTTAAAATCACTGTCAAGACCTATGTCAAGCTTATTGCCTAACTTCTTTTCTTCTAGGAGTTTTGTGGCTTCAGGCCTTACATGTAAGTCTTTAATCCATTTTGAATTAATTTTTATGTATGGTGTAAGAAAGTCATCCAGTTTCATTCCTTTGCATGTAGCTGTCCAGTTCTCCCAACACCATTGACTGAGGACACCTTCTTTTCCCTATTGTATATTCTTCACTCCTTTGTTGTAAATTAATTTACCATATATTCATGGGTTTATTTCTGGGCTCCCCATTCTGTTCCAACAATCTGATAGCTTTTATGTCTTTCTCTTGCTGTGCCTTGACTAACTTCCTCCACTGCTCTGCTACCTGGGAGTGTTTCGGACCTTAGAGGCAAAGTCGTCAGGCTTTTCCATTAACTGTGATGTTAGCTGTGAGGTTTTTTTTTTTTTTAGATATCTTTAATCAGGTTAAGGAAGTTCCCAGCTATTTCTACTTTGTTCTTATCATGACAAGGTTTGGGATTTTGTTAATGCTTTCCCTGCATCTATTGAGATGATAATGTGGCTTTATCCTGCATTAATATAGTGTATTACATTGATTAATTTTCATATGTTGAACCAGCCTTGAATTCCTGGGCATAAATTTCATTTTGTCATGATGTATAATTTTTTATATGCTGCTGAATTTGGTTTGCCAGTATCTCATTCAGGAGTTTTGCATCTATATTCATAGGGGATAGAGTTTTCTTTCTTGTGATTTGTTTGGTTTTGATATCCACATAATGCTG
This sequence comes from Crocuta crocuta, assembly GCF_008692635.1. Taxonomy (NCBI): domain Eukaryota; kingdom Metazoa; phylum Chordata; class Mammalia; order Carnivora; family Hyaenidae; genus Crocuta; species Crocuta crocuta. The sequence continues at coordinate 7,343,044 of NW_027529526.1, forward strand.
GCCTCAAAGAATGAGTGAGGAAGAGCTCCTTCCTCTTCTATTACTATTGGATTATCTACTTCTTCTTTCACATTGGTTAGTTTTTACTTGATGTATTTTGGGGATCTAGTACTTGATTAAAAATAGAACTTTATTTTGAGCTATGGTGGGGCAATACGTGGAAGGTAACTGGCACTCAGGTGTTCATGTTTGTAGAACAGATATCCCAAAGTGGCAGAGAAGATACCATCTTTTTTTAAAATATTTTTTTAACGTTTATTCATTTTTTTTAATTTTAATTTTTATTTTTAAATATTTTTATTTATTTCTAGGAGAGAGAGAGAGACAGCGTGAGCAGGGGAGGGTCAGAGAGAGAGGAAGACAAAGACTCTGAAATAGGCTCCAGGCTCTGAGCTGGCAGTCAGCACAGAGCCCGACGCGGGGCTCGAACCCACAAACTGCAAGACCATGACCTAAGCGAAAGTCGGACGCTCAACCAACTAAGCCACCCAGGCGCCCCTAACGTTTATTCATTTTTGAGACAGAGAGAGAGACAGAGAATGAGTGGGGAAGGGGCAGAGAGAGGGAGACACAGAATCCGAAGCAGGCTCCAGGCTCTGAGCTGACAGCACAGAGCCTGAAGCAGGGCTCGAACTCGCAGACTGCAAGATCATGACCTAAGCTGAAGTCAGACGCTTAACTGAATGAGCCACGCAGGTGCCCCAAGAAGATACCACGTTAACGTAGAGTAGGTGAACTGAATACAGACCCAAGTCCATGCAGATAATGCACGTTCAGCATTGTTTAGACAGAAAACCCATTTTGCCGCAATTACTCATAAGGGAATCCCCAAACACAATTTCTTCCTGTCTGCAGACTGTCCTTGAAACTTCCAGCTAGAACTGTATTTCACTCCTTGTTTGATCCTCATGGATTTTCTTGGCTGAAGACCACAAAGCTTGTTCTCCTATTTCTCCCCCTTTGAGTCAACACATATCTTTCTTGTTTGTGACTATTTCCAGTCTTATTTTTCTCTCTTCAACCGATGCATATCAAAACGGTTCAAGGAACTCACCTGTTAGTTATCTCTTACTCTTCACTTGTTCTCTTTCAGGAGACCTTTCAGGGGAGCCCAAGCCTAAGATGTCTGTGGAGGGTGCACACAGTTTGCTGGGTGTTGAGTAAGAGAGAAATAAGTCATGCTGAATTACACTGTTTAATCTTGATGAGCCAGACATAGAGTTGAGTTGAGCCTTGAAGTATAGGAAAGATTCTTCTGCAGAGGAGGGGAGGAATTATTCCAGTTGTAGAAAACAAGGTGAGAGGTTCCCAGACCTAAGTGTAGATATATGTTGCATATATGCTGCAATGAAGAGATAACCTGATTGGAGGTGTGCATGGAGAACGTAGAAAGGTAGGGAACTGTGTGGAACATTTTTAGAACTTGGAATGGCTTTAGGATTCTAGTCCACCAGTCCCTGAACCACATTTCTTAGACACTTGTATCCCACTAAATATTAATAAATGTCTCCCAATTAAAAAAAAAATAAGAACTATGGTCAAATCACCAAGTCTTCATGGAAGGGTGTGTCAAAACCTTCATTAAGCAAAGCAAGTATGCATTATGAATCTCTGAAGGGAGACGCAGTATCCAATATTTCCCTACCTTATTTGGTCATGGAGTCCTGCTTTCAAGAAGATTCAAGCAACATAGCCAAGACAGAATGTTCCATGAAGTCCAGATTGTAAAATGTTGATCTAATCCAACCCTCTTATTTTTTAAATGTGGCCTGAGGGAAAGAAGTGCTTCCTTAAGGTCATACATTAAGTCAGAGTCTGTGCTGAGACTAGAATCGAGGTCTCCTGACTCTCCTGAAATTTTGGTGGGTTTTGTTTGCATGGATATTGGTGGGGAAAACGTTAGATGCTATAACAAAGCCCAAATTTCAGCGTGTTAGCTCAATGGAAGTTTATCTTTTATTCACGTGGTAGTTGGATAAACTACCCCCAGTGTGGGAGTTTGTAGTCAGGAGGTAGCTTTCTTCCTTGTGGCTAATTGGAAACTCAGCATCCTCCAAGAAATGGTGTGGCTCTATTATCCCCAGGGGTCACAGAGTAGACAGAGAAGCCCCACTTTATTTTTACTTATTATTTTTTTTTAAGTTTATTTACTTTGAGAGACAGAGATAGTGTGAGTGGGGGAGGGGCAGAGAGAGAGGGAGACAGAGAATCCCAAGTAAGCTCTACACTATCAGTAGGGAGCCCGATGAGGGCCTTGAATTCACAAAACCGTGAAGTCATGATCTGTGCCAAAACCAAGTGTTGGATGCTTAACTAACTGAGCCATCCAGGCGCCCCAGCCCCACTTGATTTTTAAAGGCCCTGACCCAAGTGGAAGGATAACATAGTACTTAAGAGCATGGACTCTGGAATTAGACTTCCTGGACCGGAATCCCATCTCTGACTTACTGGCAGTGTTCCTCTGTATTATTCAACTACTCAGACCCTCAGTTTTTTCATCTGTGAAATAGGGTCAATAATAGAACTTACCTTATAGGATTGTTATATGCAGTAATTGGCTGGTTTCTCAAACAGAGCTATAGCTTGCACATAGTGTGTGCTTATACATGTTTTCTAAATAGTATAAACAATAACAGCAATCATAATTTAAAAAAAGTAACTCCTGCTCTATAAATAGAGCTAGGGAGCTATTTCGTAGTGGCAACTCCACACTCTGAAAGGGGAAAGATGACTTCTTGAGTGTTTGGTGGAGAGGTAGTCATCTTTGTCAGTCCAGATACTAGAATTTATTTATTTTTTTAATGTTTTTAAAAAAAATTTATTTCTAGGAGAGAGAGAGAGAGAGACAGCATGAGCAGGGGAGGGTCAGAGAGAGAGGGAGTCACAGACTGAAGCAGCCTCCAGGCTCTGAGCTGGCAGTCAGCACAAAGCCCGACGCGGGGCTCGAACCCACGAACCGCGAGATCATGACCTAAGTGAAAGTCGGACGCTTAACCGACTAAGCCACCCAGGTGCCCCCAGATACTAGAATTTAAATCTGAACTAGTAGCTAATGGAAATTTTAAAAGTTTCGAGCAGAGGGGTGAAATAATAACAATAAACCTCTTGAGACTTTTCCTTCCTATCTCAAATATCTATCTTATTCGGCAAAATTTGAGTTGGTGAAGATAAAATTATGTGTATTATTCTAGACTGTGAATATATCTGATTGAGAATATGTGAATTTTCAACCGTTATAAAGGGTTAAAAAATAAAACAAAACAGGACATCTGGCTAGAATAACAAATAACAGAAAATACCTTTGCACGTGCACTATATTTGTATAATTTGTGTATTGTGTATTTCACATACACTATATATGCCAAGCAAAATGAACATACAGCTAATACTGAAACCACTGAAGAGAGAAATTCAATATTTTTCAGAGAGAAAGCCACAATAATAGGAAATTAATGGTACAGAATCTTTATAGCTAATGTAATAAGTATTTAAAAACCAACGCTATTTGGGGCGGCTGGGTGGCTCAGTCGGTTAAGTGTCCAGCTTCAGCTCAGGTCATGATCTCATGGCTTGTGAGTTTGAGAAGGCTCTGTGCTGACAGTGCAGAGCCTGGAGCCTGCTTCAAATTCTGTGTCACCCTCTTTCTCTGCCCCTCCCCTGCTCACACACTCTCTCTCTCAAAATAAATAACTATTTAAAAAAAACTAATGCTATTTGGTGTGCTGAAATAATTGATTTACTTTGTTGTATATTTAATAATATTTATAAGATATTTCACAGGGCATATGGGTGGCTCAGTCGGTTGGGCATCTGACTTCAGCTCAGGTCATGATGTCACAGTTTGTGGCTTTGAGCCCTGCCTCAGGCTCTGTGTTGACAGCTCAGAACCTGGAGCCTGCTTCAGATTCTGTGTCTCCTTCTCTCTCTGCCCCGCCCCAGCTTGAACTTTGTCTGTCTGCCTGTTTTTCTCTTTTAATTTTAATTGAGAAAATTTAAAAAAAATCTTTATAGGATAGTTCAGTGGTCCTTACTTTACTTTTCCCATAAGGTTGTGTATTTCTCTTATTTAAATTCCCCTTGTAACACCCTTCTACACTGTTGGTGAGAATGTAAACTGGTGCAGCCCCTCTGGAAAACAGTGTGGAGGTTTCTCAAAAAATTAACACTAGAACTCCCCTATGACCCAGCAATAGCACTGCTAGGAATTGACCCAAGGGATACAGGAGTGCTGATGCATAGGGGCACATGTACCCCAATGTTCATAGCAGCACTCTCCACAATAGCTAGAACATGGAAAGAGCCTAAGTGTCCATCAATGGACGAATGGATCAAGAAGATGTGGTTTATCTATACCATGGAATACTACATGGCAATGAGAAACAATGAAATCTGGCCATGTGTAGCAACATGGATGGACCTTGAGGGTGTTATGCTGAGCGAAATCAGTCAGGCAGAGAAGGACAGATACCATATGTTTGCACATACAGGTGGATTAGGAGGAACTAACAGAAAACCATGGGGGAGAAGAAGGGGAAAAATAGTTGGGGAGAGGGAGGGAGGCAAACCACGAGAGACTCTTGAATGCTGAGAACAAACTGAGGGCTGATGGAGGTGGAGGAGACAAAAAGGGGGGGTGATGGGCATGGAGGAGGGCACTTGTGGGGATAAGCACTGGGTGTTATATGGAAACCAACTTGACAATAAACTAAGAAAAACAAATTCCCCTTGTAGAACTAGGAGTTAGCGTTGCCTGGTGGCTCAGTCGGTTAAGCATCCGACTTCAGCTCAAATCATGATCTCATGGTTCCTGGGTTCGAGCCCTGCGTCAGGCTCTGTGCTGACAGCTAGTTCAGGTCCTGGAGCCTGTCTTTGGATTCTGTGTCTTCCTCTCTCTCTGACCCTCCCCTGCTCATGCTATCTCTATCGCTCTCAAAAATAAATAAAACATTAAAAAAAAAAAAGAATTAGGGGTTATTTGTGTTGCTCACAATACTCCATCTCTCTCTTCAGACATGCAGGATAGCATTTCCCTGCCCCCTTTTGAAGTCAGCCGTAACCATGAGATTTGCCTTGGCCAAAGAAACATGGACGGCCATCATGTATGTCACTCCCAGAAAGACTTAAGTGTGATTCATCATATCCTCTCCCTTCCTTCAATGACGGGGATCATGAACCACTACAGCTTTCCTCCACCTGGGTCCAAGCATCTACAGGGAACACAACTCCACTGCCAAGCAGAAGCACCCACGTAGCATAAGGAAGGAACAAAATAAAATATTTTTGTAACATTAGAGCCGCTAAGACCTAGAGCTGTTCGCTGCTACAGGATAACCTAACCAATCCTAACTGATGCAAGGAATGTCAAGTTAGCAAAGGACAACTCTAGGGTTTTTTGTTTTGTTTTGTTTTTTTAGATGATTTGATGATGGCTGCAGCAGAGATGGGTAGAGACCCAGCCTGGAGCTAGGAACGCATTTCTGTAGATTGAATATCTGTGTCCGACCCCCTTCATTTATATGTGATGTGATGATATTAGGAGGTGGGGCCTTTGGGTGCTATTGAGGTCATGAGGGTGCTAAGTACGTACTAAGATACATATGTTAAATGACCAGGGCCTGAACTAGCCTTACTACAGTGGGAATAAAGGACAATAAAAGCTAAAAACATTACCTACACTGTGTTCTTAAACATCATGTTCTCCTTCAGGCCTCAGGCAGCCTTAGATACAGAGGTGACTTATAGCTCTTCTTGCCTGGCATAACATCTTCCCAGGGAAAGACTTGACTTTGCCTCTGAATATTTTTTTTAAAAATCTAAGGCTAATTATGTTTAGTGCACTGGTACAATTTGGTTATTGGTTTATTGGATATTATCTAATTGACAGGATTTCTTGCCATTTTGTAGACTGAGATCTCTTTAACATGATAATTATTACTGGACAATACAGTATTCAATTCATTCTGAAAGTAATCATGCTGTAATATCAGGCATTGCTTTTGCAATCAATGGAGATTATTTTTTCATTATAACAGAAAGAAATACTAATTTTAGGAACCACAATAGAAAGATAATGTCCAATGGAGCCATTATTGGTATAGGCAGCTGATTTCAGATCATAAGCTAGTACTGTTTGCTGAATCACAATAGCATGAGGTACCAGGGCCATTTGTGTAGATAAAGGTACTGATGGAAAATACACACCTAACCTGAGGGAATTACTGAATGAGCCAAGTGCTTTCTATATATCAGCTAAAATACAGAATTGGTCCCGCTGTCTTCTTGGTCTGTAGATAATTAGATTGGAAAAAAGCATTCATAGAAAATGGGCTCATCTGATATTCAATATCCGGTATCTAAGTTTGGTATATGATCACTTATTTCCCCAAATCACTAGTGGGCATGTCTGGGAAGGTGTTAATCCTTTCATTGCTATAACATGTATTATTTTAAAAATTGCAAGGAAACCTGGGTTATGTAAGTTAATTTAGCAAATAGTATCTTAACACCTACTTTTTCTGCTTATTATAAGCAAAAGCCCTCACTTCATGGATGTGCTTACTCTCGAAAGTGAGGGGCCATAAATGAGAAAGGTGTAGTTTAAGTGGCATGCCTGTCTGGTGCCCCCGACACATTAAGGTTGTAAAAATGCTGCTTTAGAATTCAGTTGCCATATAAATTCGCTTATGTTTTTGGCTTTTTATTGACATCTAGTTGTCTAATTCCTCCAACATTGTTCTTTTTTCAAGTTTGTCCTGGCTCTTCTCTGAGCCATTTAGAAATGCCCTGTCAGGTTCCCTCAATAAAACATTGCTGACACCGTGACCAGGATTGCATGCAATTTACAGATCAATTTCAAGTGTCCTTAAAAGGTTAAATTCTCCATGCATGAAAATGTTATATCCTTCCATTTATTTAGATTTATTTTCATTTCTCTCAAAAACATTTTGTGGTTTTCAGTATAAAGTCTTGCACGTCTTTCATTATATTTATTTCTAGATACTTGATGCTTTTCTTAAAGTTTATTTATTTTGAGAGAAAGAGAGAGCACAAGCAGGGGACAGGCAGGGAGAGAGGGAGATAGAGAGAATCCCAAGCAGGCTCTGCACTGTCAGCGCAGAGCCCGATGCAGGGCCCGAACCCACAAACTGTGATCATGAGCTGAGCCAAAACCAAGAGTTGAACACTTAACCGACTGAGCCACCCAAGCCCCCGATACTTGATGCTTTTGGTGCTACTTTTGTTAGGCTGAAAAACGATCCCCTAGCGGTGTCAGGTCCTAAGCCTTGAACCCTATAAATGTGTCTTCATGGATGTGATCAGGTTAAGGGTTTTGAGGTGAGGGAGATTGTTCTGGACTATCTGGGTGAGCCAGCAATGCCATCACAGGTGTCATTATAAGAGAGGCAAAGGGACGTTTGACAAGACACTCAAGAGGATGTCAAATGAAGATGGGACCAGAGCGATGGGAAGATGCTGGCCTTGAAGATTGCAATGACGTCACCACGCATCCAGGAATGCCAACAGCCTCCCGAAGCTGGAAGAATCAAGGGCAGATTGTCTTCTAGAGCCTTTGGAAGGAATGGGGCCCTGCTGACATCTTGATTTTGTCCCAGTGAAACTGATTTTGGACTTCTTGGCTCCAGAACTGTGAGAGAATAAGCTTTTGTTGTTTTAAGACACTTCTTCTGGATTTTGGTGTCTCTCTGATAAACAGGCCCCAAGTTCCTTGCTACCTCCATGTTTCTGTCCTCTCCTACATTTTAGGCCAGCCATTCTCAGTTCTTCACAATCTAAGTAGTTTAAAAATTTTTTACAAATCCAGCTTTTATAGATGTTCTCAGCAGAAGTGTGATTTTATTATCTAGTCCTACAATATTTAATTTAACCTCACTTGCCATTTTCTTGAGCATATTATAATTTTTAAAATTGTTTGTATACTTATTTTCGAGAGAGAGACAGAAAGAGCAAGTGGGTGAGGGGCAGAGAGAGAGGGGCAAAGAGAGAATCCCAAGCAGACTCCTCACTGTCAGAGCAGAATCTGACGTGGGGCTTGAACTCACAAGTTGTGAGATCATGACCTGAACCGAAATCAAGAGTTGGATGCTTACCTGACTGAGCCACCCAGAAGCCCCTTGTGTGTTTTATAATGTTTAAGTTTATTCATTTCCTTGTTTCTAATTACTCTATGTTACTCTCTCTTCCTTTGTTCTTTCATTCCTCCTGTTTTGTTTTTTTGGGGGGGGTTCAGTCTGTTTTATATATATATATATTATTATTTAAATTATTTTTATTTTTAAATTTAAATTATTTAAATTATTTAAATTNATACACATGTTGGCTCCTGGGTGGCTCACTTAGTTAAATGTCTGACTCTTGATTTTGGCTCAGGTTATGATCTCACAGCCTGTGAGTTCGAGCCCTGTGTCGGGCTCTGCACAGACAGCGAGGAGCTTACTTGGGATTCTGCCTCCCTCTCCCTCTGCCCTTCCCTGCTGGCTCTCTGTATCTCTCTCAAAATAAATAAAAATGAACTTTAAAAAATGAAAAAAAAATTTTAAACAAGGCACTAAATGCATTGGAGATATGCGTGTGTGTGTGTATGTGAGAGAGACAAACGGACAGAGTCAGAGAGAAATTGTTAGGAGGTTCCTTCACTGATTAGGGGGCACCTGGCCATTCCCTTGAGGGGACATCAAAATGTTAGTATATGCAGGCCCTTTGTCTTGAGGAGGGGAACACTCACTCCCGGCTTCCATTGTCCTGGGAAGTCTCACCATTCAGTTTAATGACTTTCACTTATTTTTTCAATATTCAGGCCATTGCTTCCCCACTTTATTGCATTCTCACTGAGTTTAAATCCTCTGAGCTAGGAGGCGGAGTCTGACCAGCTCAATTTTAGATGTCCACTTCTGGCCCAAGCGTCCGTGATCGGGACCTGGTCACATGTGCAGGGCTGCTGCTTTTGCACTGAGGCTATTTTTCCAAGAGGAAAGAGAGGACGTTATACGCCTTCTATTCACAAAGCACATCTCTGCGTCTTGACTTGCTTTCCTTGGAGCACTCTGGATAGTTCTGAGGGGAATCCTTATGTTTCCAGAGAAACCACTCCTCTTGGCTTATCTTTTGGATAATCAGCTTCTTCACACAGTTAAACGCTTTCATACAGTCAACCCTGAAACACATCCAGGTGGGATGTCCATCTGCTCATGCTGGTTGGCACCTGGGCTCTTCTTAAAGTGGTATCATCTGTGGGATATGCAGGGGCAACGGGATTAGGGTGGAAACTTTCTTCATTCTTGGGTGAATTCTGTTCCACATTTTCACCGGGAGATTGGGGATAAGCAATGTCCCGCTATCTGCCCCTATTCCTTGCTAGCAACTTGTTGGAGTTGAACGAGAGGGAATCAACTTTACTCAAAGAAACTTCAGTTTGAACTGGAGCCACTCACTAGCTGTATGATCCAGGGCATGTTTTCAAACTTACAGGTTCTGTGTCGCTTTCTTTAAAAGGGGAATAAGAAAGCTCATTCTCATACTCTGGGCAAGCAGGGAACATGTCAAACACCTGTAGCTATTCCTTGCACTCTTATCTTATATAATCCCGGTGACTTCAAGGCACCTTGCAAAATTTTCACCCTCGCAGGAGATCCAGCTTGATTCCTCATACTGTTCTGCTGAGGGCAGTCCTAGGTCAGGATATAGTATCCGGGGGAACTTGGGTCAATGACAGGTTGAAGCAGCATTCATAAAGGAGCTGAAAGGGATGGTCAGATACTAGAGAGACAGTATCTGACAGGGAAAATAAATTAAAAGCCAGGCAATCCATTTGCCAATTCAAAGGAGCTGGGTCAAAAATAAGAAGCTTCGTTGAGTACAATCTGGACTCAAACTTGAAAATCAATCATGAGTGAAACTTACAAGTGATCTTGGGAGGCAGAGACTGGAGTAATTTCCAGAACTACTCTGCTCCAGGCAGAGCATGGCCTGAGGGCTTGAAGGTCAGCCCCCCAAATAAGACAGACTTAGGATTTTTATTTTTTCTATTCATGTTAGTGAAAAATCTAACATCTACATAAGCATAAGGAGTGAAAAGTAAAAGCCCAGCTCTCTCTTTCCCCCTTCTTTAAAAATATGTTTGGCTGTTCCTTTATTTATTTACTTATTTATTTATTTATTTATTTTTATTTTAGAGAGTGAGAGTATGAGCAGGGGTGGGGCAGAGGGAGAGAGAGACTCTCTTTTTTTAAATGTTTACTTATTTATTTTGAGAGAGAGGAGAGAGAGGGCATGAGCAGAGGAGGGGCAGAGAGAGGGAGAGAGAATCCCAAGCAGGCTCCATGCTGTCATTGCAGAGCCCAGCACGGGGCTCCATCTCATGACCCACGAGATCACGACCTGAGCTAAACTCGAGTTGGATGCTTAGCTGACTGAGCCACCCAGGCACCCCTCTAATTCTTTTTCTCTGCTTTTACACATCTATATGAAGTAGTTTTTTACTTTAATGAATCAGTTTATGCATAGTGTTATTTTTTATTTAATAATATATTTTTACGGTTCATTAACTCAAATATTGATTGTGCACTATTTTAGGTGATAGAGATGTAGAATAAAACAGAAATTCTTCTTCCCAAAGATCTTCTCATATTGATATGTGTCATTTATTATTTATTTTTAAGTTTTATTTATTTATTTTGAGAGAGAGAGAGCAAGCATGAGCAGGGGAGAGGCAGAGGGGAGGGGAGGGAGGGAGGGAGGGAAGGAGGGAGGGAAAGAATCCCAAGCAGGCTCTGTGTTGCCAGGGCAGAGCCTGATTGCCAGGCTGAAACTCATGAACTGAGAGATCATGACCTGAGCCTAAACCAAGAGTCAGACGCTTAATCGACTGAGCCACCCAGGTACCACGTGTGTCGTTTATTGTTAACAGTGGCAAATTATTCTACAGTGTAAGGGATGTTTATTATTTTCTCTCAGTCTGAGCCTTGCTCTTTTCATTTCAATTTCCTTTCAAACAACAGTTTTTAATTTTAAGTTCAATTTATGATTATTTTCCTTTTGTAGTTAGTGCTTTTTTTGGTATTTTAAGGAAACTTTTGCCCATTCCAAGGCTATAAAGATTTTATCATGTTTTGTTTTAGAAGTATAATGGTCTAGACTTTATATCTCTCCCCTGATTAAGACTTGGCCTGGTCTGAATCACAGAGATTGGTTCAGAAATGGGCAGTCGCAGCTCAAACTAGTGCACAGGGACTCCTTACTTTTGGGGGTGGCAAATTCTGTGGGATAAAATCCCCCGTCTTTGCTTCCCGAGAATGAAACCTATGTGGAAGAAAGCAGAGACAAGAGATGCGAAGCAAGTTCCTGATAACATTGTTGAATACCTAGATCCTATTGTACCTGAAACTATATATCCCTGACCTTTTCAGTTACAGGAGCCAAGAAGTCCCTACTGTGGCCTCAGGCAGTTTGAATTGTATTTATTTCAACTACAATAGAATTTTAAGTGACTAATGAACAAAGTAAAGGTAACTGATTTAATCAGCCCTTTACGGACAACTTTCCACAGTTTAGTACATCGCTCCTCCTGGGGCCAAGGCGAGAGGGTGAATGGAGGAAGAATTTGCATAAATGGAAGGGTTGTGTTTTGAGGGACATGTGGTGAATTTCAAAAGAAGAATAGTCAGCCAAGGGCTACTTGCAGCCTGCAGAGCTGTAATGTTTCATCAAACTGACTCCTCCTTAGAGGACTGGAGTCCTCGGCCTGGGACAGAGGGGTGGCCTGGAAGAGATGGGGTCTCCTGCCTCAGCACCAGTGCCAGGGGAGGGGGAGAAGGGGGGAAGGGGGCAGGGAACAGCCGCTGCCATAATGAGTGCCCCTGTGCGGGGCTGTGATCAGTCCAACGCCACGCTCACGATGGCAGTCCTGGTTCTGGCACCCTCCACAGATCTCTTCCTATCACACGCTCCCTTTGTGGAGGGGACTCTTAGACCTTGAAACTCAGGGTCTGTTTGTGACCTTGATACATCTTTTTAAAAAGAATTTTTTAGGGGCGCCTGGGTGGCTTAGTCGGTTAAGCGTCCGACTTTCGCTTAGGTCATGATCTCGCAGTTCGTGGGTTCGAGCCCCGCGTCAGGCTCTGTGCTGACTGCCAGCTCGGAGCCTGGAGCCTGTTTCAGAATCTGTGACTCCCTGTCTCTCTGACCCTCCCCTGCTCACGCTGTCTCTCTCTCTCTCTCTCTCTCCTAGAAATAAATAAAAATATTTAAAAAAAAAAATAAAAAGAATTTTTTAAATATTTTTATTTTTGAGGTGGGGGCGAGGGGCAGAGAGAGAGAGGGAGGCACAGAATCTGAAAGAGGTTCCAGGCTCTGAGCGAAGTAGCATAGAGCCTGACGCAGGGGTTGAATTCACAGTCCATGAGATTAGTGACCTGAGCTGAGGTCAGCCACTCAACCAACTGAGCCACCAAGGTGCCCCTATTTTTTTTAAATAATTTCTACACCCAACATGGGGTTTGAACCCACAACCCTGAGATCAAGAGCTGCAGGCTCTACTGACTGAGCCAGCCAGGTGCCCCTCCCTTGATACAACCTTGAGTATAAATCTTTAATATAAAAGACCATTTGAATTACTTTCAAGTTTGCAAGGCAAAATATGTGACAAAGCCATCATCATGATGACCATCATCATCATCATTACTAAGGCTTATTTGAAAATAGGAGTATACTGGAGATAGTAAAGTACTTAAGCATAAACTCTTCAGTCACAATGATCTCAATGACTCTACTGTATTAAAACCTTGAGCAAGTTGCTTCCTTTGCCTTAGATTCTTAATCTGTAAAATGAGGATAGCAAACACTTCCTTCATATACTTGCTGGAAGGATTAAATGAGATAATATTTAGTGGCATGACATGAGGAACAGAGCCAGTGAATGGTAAGAGACATGATTAATAAACAAAGGCTCAGAAAAAACAGAGACCTCTCCAAGTTCTCATAAGTGGGGAGAGTCCTGAACAGCTCCGAATCCATGCCGTCTGCCCCTTGGCCTTTCCACTGCACTACAGGGTGTCTGAACTGACTCTTTTCAAAGGACGCATGGGGAAGACACAGAATAACTTCTCAGCCAGTGAAAGGAGATTGTGGAGATAACAGATGTTCCCCAAGTCTTTTTCCTTCATTGTTGGACAATTCTTCTTTCTTCTTCTTTTTTTTTAATGTTTTATTTATTTCTAGGAGAGAGAGAGAGAGAGACAGCGTGATCAGGGGAGGGCCAGAGAGAGAGGGAGTCACAGACTGAAACAGGCTCCAGGCTCTGAGCTGGCAGTCAGCACAGAGCCCGACACGGGGCTCGAACCCACGAACCATGAGATCATGACCTAAGCGAAAGTCGGACGCTTAACCGACTAAGCCACCCAGGCGCCCCATGACAATTCTTCTTTCTTGAACATTCTCTGAATCTTGGTCTATGAGGTCCTCGCAGGAACCGACATGGGCCACCTCAAGTTTCTCATTGCAGATGAATGTCCCCAGAGTGTCCCAGCTTCTGCAAGATCTTAGCCCAAGATCCCCCTAGTGGCCACTGTGGGGGTGCACCCAGTTCCCATGGGGCCAGGAGGATTGGACGCCCATGGAGGAGAAAGGTCATTCACTAAACCCAATAGGACATACACTTCCCAGGACATACCCATTTGTGATGCAGTGTTTCACCAGGGGGAGGATACACTCACCACATTCTGCTCTAGGATTCCAGAGCCAACAGGATAAACAGTGATAGCCGACTGAGTTGAGGGTCTTCCTGGAGACCCATGGCTGAGGACCATGGTGGAGGTCTCAAAGACTTACATAGCTCACCCAAGTCTCTCAGGGCCTCTGAGCCTCACCAACTGGCTTAAGGGGACATTCTCATCCAATCTGGACCTGCCCCTGGATCCAGAACTCTTTATTGTCTGTGCCTATTCTTGGTCAGCAAGACCTGTCTTTGAGAACCGTGTCTCTAATCAATTTTTGTGGAAGCCTGTGCTATGGAATCCCGAGGACAGTCCTGTGAGCTTGATTCTTCCCCTATCCTTGTCTTAGAGATGAGGAGACCGTGATTCAGAAGTCCTCCCTCTCCTGCCAAGGATCACACACCCAGGGAATGGAAAAACTGAGATCTTCAAAGGCAGTTTTCTTTCTACCAGGCTACCCTGCACTGCACACAGTAATTATTTTTTACCTGCAGACACTATCAATCATAGAACTGAAGAAAAACTTGGAATCGCAGCAGAAAGGAAAAGGCTTATTATCCACAGTTGACTTGTATCTTCTTTCCCTGGTCTTACCCATCTTCCTCCCTCCCTATGGTTTGTTCTACATGCCGTCTTTTTATCTAAGAATTGCTGCCAAGCCACAATTTCCTGTGTTTTGTCTCGTTATCCAGGAAAGAAAGTAGTGTCTGCTGGCCTGATCTGTGACTTGGGGACATAATTGCTTCTGGACTGTTTGGGTCCGAAGGGCTTGCTACACCCCAGAGAAATACCACAGCCTTCCAGTTCTTTCATCCCTATGGTAGAAATTAAATAGAAGAGGATTAACATTATTGGAACACTGTTAAGTATCATATTGCAGGGGAAAAATATGTATACACTTATTCTTCATCACAACTATTTGATGTAGGTATCATTACTCCCACTTACACAGCTGAGAAAACTGAGAGTCTTAAAGGTGAAGTGGCCTGTCCAAGGTCACATCCCTGAGATATAAGAGCTGAGATTTGAACCTAATCTGCCTAACTCCCAGTCTATAATCTACCTCTTATGTCATACTTCTTTTTTTTTTTTTAATTTTTTTTTTTTATTTTTATGNGTCATACTTCTTAAAAGGTACTTTTTTCTTTTTAAGTCAACTCTAATTAAATGTAATTGACTTGTAGTAAAATGCCCTCATTTTAAGTGTATGGTCTGATGAGTTTTCACAAATGGATATGCCTTGTGACTGGTACCATAATCAAAATATAAAATATTTCCATTACCTGAAAATGTTCCCTTGTGCCCCTTTGTAGTCATTTCTACCTCCAGATCAGGTAACAGTTAATCTGCTTTCTGTCAACATAGATTAGATTTGTCTTTTCTAAAGCTTCACATACATGAAATCATACAGTCAAATCATTCCATTTCAACACATGAATTTGGGGAGGGCATAGATATTCAGTCCGTAGCAGTGTTTAGTTACAAGTTAATTTTTAAAAATAGGATATATCTTTTCAGATTTTCTATTTCTTCTTGGGTCAGTTTTGGTATCTTGCATTCTTTTAGGGAATTTGTCCACTTCATATAAGTTGTCAAATTTGTTGATATTTTGTTGTTCATGATATTTCCTTATTATCTTTTTAAATATCTGCAGTATCTGTAGTGATGTTTCCTCTTTCATTCCTGAATTGGCACTTTGTATCTACTTTCTTTTATTCTTGAGAAGTCTAGGTAGAGTATTTTCAATTCTATTGATCTTTTCAGAGAATCAGTTTTTACTTTCATTGGTTTTGTTTGTTGTTTATCTGTTTCAAATTTTACTGTTTTCTGCATATTTCTTTTCTCCTGCACATTTAAGAGAAGAGTAAGCTAGAAAGATCTAGCTTCTTAAGGTGAAAGCTTAGATCATTGATCCCATTCTCTGCCTATTGATTCAGAGTTTACTTTTTGTCTGCTTGATCTTTCATCTCCAGTGTTGCATAAATATTTTCCCCACTATTGCTCATTCTTTTATGATTTTGGAACATACCTTGTTTACTCTAATATAATCTGTTTTGATGAATTTAATGGAACTATCTTTTATTCTTCTTCACATCCTGCACAAATATTAATGTGGTGTTCCGCATGTAGTAGATACTTAATAAATGATTATTAAAATGACAAATAGTATTTTAGTGTGTTTCCAAGCACCAGATGCAAATGGGGGAGAGGAAGACAGGGCAGGGGGCAGAATAGGGGTTGGGCTTAATATTTCTGTTCAAAAGTCAGCTCAGACATCATCTCTTTGGAAGGAGCCTCTACTGGTGAAGAACATCACTCATTTGGTTTTCTTTATCTTGCATATACTCCTATTACTGCCCTTATGTTGTGTCATAATATTTAAAAATTTAGTTTATAGGTCTGTCTCTCTTCTCAGTCTTAATTTTTCGCCAGTAGGGCCCCTGTCTTGTCCCTCAGTGTCTAGCACAATGCCCAACATATAGAAATCATTCAAGAAGTGTTTATTGGATAAATGAAAGAACAAAAGGCTTTCCTCTGCCTCTGGAGTCTGGTGAAACATTCAGAACATATGTAATAATCTGTGGATTCTGCTGTATTTCAGAGGATAAACATGCAGTCCTAATGTATTGTTGAAATGCATTTTAAATGGAAAAACGTTCAGCATGTGTTGTAAGTTACTGCTCTCTCTCAAAGCAGGGTCCGGAATCAATCAATGCCTCAGACCCAACAGCAAATGGACAACACCGCCACCCACCCTTCATCTATTTTGAAAGAAAATAGCTGGTTTAAACTAACCTAAGCTGTCCTGTCTTTGTTCCCAGAGGTGAGGACTGTTTCACAAAGAAAGGAGAGTCCGCATCTCCACTGTTTCAGAAATACCGAATTCAGACCAGTTACATAATAAGAAATGTCCCTCAACTCCAACCAGATCCATTTGTTCCTCTCCCCAGGACTGTTATCACAGTGCCCTTGCCACTGCTCTCTACATCATCTTACACGTGCTTAGTTCTCGTTTTCCAAGCACCTTCCACCCATTACCTTTTCCAGCTGTCACAATAGCTGCTGTATGTTCCAGAGGTCACCAAATAAAGGAGTGGCTGGAGCTAGACACCACCGATTTGGCTTCTGCTCTGTCACTTACTGGGGGTGGCAATGGACAAATGTCTGCATCTTGTCGGGTCTTGGTTTTCTCACTTGTGAAATGGGGATAATACTTACCTCATAGGCTTCTTGTGATGGTCAGAGCTAATTTCTATAAGCCATGTGTTTGACACCAGATAGGTCTTTCGTAGGTCACAGTTAATATTTTCATGTTTGTAACTGCCATAATTACTTTGGGTTCTTGTGACAGCTCCAGGTGAGATTAAACCAGGTAGAGAGTAAAACAGTGTGGTTGGACATCATATTGATGCCCCTTTACTGCCTCCCAGAACAACTTCTATGGGCAAGAACAGAAGGAACCTAAAGAAACAAAAACAAAAACAGAAAGAACTCCTCCTGAAATTAAATGGAACAGAAAGAAGCTCTGTGACTTAAATAATGCTAGAGGGCCGCTCAATCTACCCTGGAATCTGTGTAGACCTTGCACTTAAAGGGATTGCTCTGGAGAATTTGTTATCAGTTAATCTGTTTCTACGAGTATAATTTAACCAAAACTTGAACTGGTACCTCCTCTGTGCTAGATGCTATGCTTAAGGAGATAAATGAATGAATAAATCAGTAACCAAATGCACCTTCGCCCTCCAACAGAAGGCTGTACAAAGAGCACAGAGGATGAACTCACTTACTTTGTCTGGGAAAATTGGGGGAAGGCTCCACACAAGAGTTTTGAAGGCAGGTGGGTTTTCCTCAGATGATGCTATCACTGATTCTTAGCAGCGTGATAAGATTTTACGAAGGTCAGCTGAGGGGAAGATGAAGTTGCAGGGATTAGCTTGGCCCTGATGGTGGAATGTTTGCTTTAGGCTTAAACAGAACTGAGTGAGAATCCATGCTCTGCCATTGATGAGCTGGGAAACCTTGGGTAAGGTTGGAGATACTAGTAATACCTACTTTGGAGATTTTAAGAGATGAATACATAATTTCCCATATAGGATTGAGCTAATCAAAAGGGCAGAAATTAGATAAATGAATATCAAATGCTATTTTACTACTCATCAAACTGTCTTCAGAAGCTTAGATGTTTAGAAACGATGGGCTTCCTAACACTGTGCCCTAACATTAAACATATTCATTAGGCACTGACAGAAAAGGCACACAGCCTCTCCCCTGTGGCAGATCTACTCCACTAAGCTTACTCTAAGGCTTTGCAAGCAGACCAACATGCATCCTTTCTTTAGGCAGGCAGATGAAAGAGCGGTCCTAGATGTGGCCAAGCCATGTGTGTTTAGTTGCTTTCTCCCTAACCCACCAATGGGATGAGCAACTCTCTCCAGGGAGATTGAGAGGGTGAGCAAGAGGCCAAGAGCTTTATTCTAATGGAGATCTTTCTACATGGAAACATGAAGCCACAGAAAGGTGGCCAACACCTATAGCAAAGTGTTATTGTGAGGATGAATATGATGTAATATACACAAAATACTGAGCACATGCCTGGCACCCAGTAAGCACTGAACAAATGTTAGTCTTTATGATTGTTGTTATGGTAGCAGATTAACAGGGTCCAATATATTATATTCTTCTATTAAAATATTCATGGAGATATGCAGGAGACAAACACTGGAAACTAAAGAGGACACTATATACCAATGTCTGAGGGGGAATTTTTTCCAGTTGTACTGTTGATAAAGGTATGTATCTTGGACTACACTCTCCTTTCGAAAGTATGGAATGCTCTTTCAAGAAGGGGTCTAAATTGACCCCAAGTATCAACAAACCCTATGGAGCTACATCCCTTTTGCATTTGGGGATTATCTTTTTTTTTTTTTTAAGTTATTTATTTTATTTTTGAGAAAGAGAGCGTGAGAGAAAGAGGGGCAGAGAGAGACAGAGACAGAGAAGAAAGAATTTCAAGCAGGCTCCACACTGTCAGCACGGAGCCCAACAGGGGGCTCAAACTCACATGCCACCCAGGTGCCCCCATTCTTGGATTATTTTCGATCCATCTCTCACTTGGTGCCTCTGACCAATACTTGGTTAACATTTTTCCCTTTAAAACTTAATTTTAGGGGCAACTGGATGGCTCTGTCGGTTAAGAGTCTGACTTTGACTCAGGTAATGATCTCACAGTTCGTGGGTTTGAGCCCCATGTGGGGCTCTGTGCTGACAACTAGCCCAGAGCCTGGAGCCTGTTTCAGATTCTGTATCTCTCTCTCTCTGACCCTCCCCTGCTCATGCTGTCTCTCTCTCAGAAATAAGTTTAAAAACACAGTAAAAATTTTTTTTAACTTAATTTTAATTTCTAAATTAAGTTATTTAATGTTGCTAAAGAGAAACCTGATTTTTATTCCTTTGTAGATAATCTGGGATTTGGGGTTTTTTCATTTGTTTGTTTTGCATAGGTTGTTACAGAATTTTTCTTTTGTTTTCCTTAAAATTAAAAAAAATATCATCAGGAATATATATGTTAATATCACCTGAAACGTACCAACCCTTATTGATCTCCAGTCCTGGGCATGTTTTCCACTGAAAAATAGCTTCCTTTAATTAAAATTTAGATTCTTATTTTTGTTTTTTTTGTTCTAATCTTTTCTTCAGGAACAATTCAATTTTATAAAGTCATGTCCAACATTATTATTAGTATTACTTTTGGAGTTGATTTACAACTCCCTTTGTATCTCAAACCATTGCTGATAAAACTCATGTATCGTTTTTCAGAGAGCCCACAACTTCTTGGATCTTATTGAAAAAAATAAGGTAATTCCTTTCAAAACCTTTTCTGACTCCTGTAGTAAGTAGTTTTTGTTTTGTTTTTGTGTGTATGGTAAGTAGTTTTTAAAGTTATGATTTTCCCCTGAGCCTAGAGAATAATTTTCCATTTCTTTGATGTTGTAATAATTTTTATAGGATTCTTTTTTTGTCTTATCCTTAAACAAAGTGCAATCTTTGCGAACAGGTGAGAACCATGGGTTCTCCTTGGTTTCTCTCCCTGTGCACTTGGATGTTGGAGTATCCTCTTTAAGATCTAGACTTAGAATAGGAATAGATATACATAGCCCCTAGTCCAGAGCAGGGCAGGTAAGCATCTCATTGACTGAGCAATGAGATGCTCTAAGGTGGTCTCTCCTTTCTCCTGATGTTTGGGTCATATACTTCCATTAGTTCTTCTGCCAGATAGACCATAAAAGACACCATCCCTTTTCCTCTACCACTACCCCATCTTCACCGACTGCTCTTCCCTAAACTTTATCATTTTTACCAGAAAGGTTTTCTTTGGATAACTGCTCATTTTAGGAAGAAATACATCACATGTCCTGAGAAATGTAGCTTTTGAATATGTATGGAGCGAAATTTATGGAAATGAGAGGATAGGACCACATCTCTCAAGCTCAAAAGACAGTACCCAAGGAGCGCCTGGGTGGCTCAGTCTGTTAAGCATCCAACTCTTGATTTTGGCTCAGGTCATGATTTCATGGTCATAGGATCAAGACCTGCATCATGCTCCACATTGAAGGTGGAGCCTGCTTGGGATTCTCTCTCTCTCTCTCTCTGTCCCTCCTCTCTCTCTCTCAAAATAAATAAACTTAAAATTAAAAAAAAAATCCAAGAATGTTAAATTGTTGTACAATAGGATAGGTGGTAAGCATTAAAAACAAACTTGAACATAAAATATTGAATGTAAAAGCTTGACTGTGTCAGTCAAGATACAAATAGGCCATTACTTACCAAACTTGATGTATATTTAAATCCCCTGGCATCTTTTTCAGTGCAAATTCAAATTCAATAGGTTTGGGAGAGAGGTCCTGAGAGTCTGCATTTTTAAGAAGTTCCCAAATAAAGCTACTTCTGCTGGTCCATGAACCACTTTTTGCAAAGCAAGGAAACACAGAGAGTTGAGGCAACCAGAGATTAGCAATAGCAGGAAGACATACATTTCCTTAGAGTTGAAGGAACACCAAGAAGAGACAAAGCCTAGAACTTGGTATCATCAAGGTGTAGCTAGCAGCCTGGCCAGGCCTTCCTGATGGGAGCCAAGACTAAGGTGGAGGGCTATCTGGCAGAATCAGAAGTTACAGTGGAGATGTATCTTTTGCTGGAGACCCAACTGGAGGCAAAGAGATAGAGAGTAAATACCCTGGCCTTTCCCCTCCTTCTAGCTTCTGATCTTCTGCAAGCTTTTTCTATTAGCTAGAAGTACCTTCTCCAGTATAGCATGTACCCTCTCTGGCTCTCAGCTTCTCCTTCTGGTCACTCTTAAACTTCTTATTCCTTTAACATGCTGAACAATTAAGTTTGATTTCAACTTGACTCCAGTTTCTACTTCCAAACTGGTGCAAGTCAAACATGTCACAAAAGGTTCTTTAGGGTATAGAACTAGAGAGGTGGGGTAGTAACAGACATAGATTTTCTTTTATGCTTATCATACTATGTGGCTCCTATCTTTCAGGGCCTTGAATACACATCAGTAAAGTCTGATCCCTTACCACAGAATTTCCTCATCTGTGGCTGCTTAACACTTGCTCACCATTTAGATCTTAGCTTAAATGTCTCTTACTAACAGAAAGCTCCCTAACACTCCCAACTAGGTAAGCTATGCCTGAAATAATTCCTCATAACATCTTTTCCTTGCTTTTCATTTGTAGCATGAAAGTCTATACTTGTGTGATTATATTCTATGTCTCTGTTCCCCACCAGGTCATAAGTTTCATGAGGGCAAAACTTGTGTCAACCTTATTAACTACTATATTTCCCATGCCTGGAAAACTTGAGTAATATGTGGATGTACCTTTCCATTGCATTTATATGACAAAGTAGGTGGGCTATTTTGGTGGCTGAAGAACATATTCCTGATTTTAATATTTTCCTATGAATATTGGAACAATGTGATTTTTGGAAGGCATTTTGTCTTGGTAATGAGCTAGTTAATCAGCTAAAATTCCACAAGTTGCATTACAAGTGTACCTACCTAGAGCTGGCCTTTAAAACAGATAGTAACAAGCTACCATTTGTTGAGCACTTATTCCGTGCCAGACACTGAGCTGTTTTGTAGACATGATATCATTTAATCTTGATCACCACCTATGAGGTTGTTACTATTTCCATTTCACTAAGGGGGATACTGAACCCCAGAGAGATTGAATGATGCCCTCCGGCTCATAAGTAGCAGAATAAGGATTAAGATTCATGTCTTTCTGTATTAATCAACCAAGTTAATTAACCTGTACAGTTTTTATACAACTAGTTTTAGGTTTAATGTAGTTGACATTTTCCTCTCCTTTTCTAACTCAGAGGAAGAAAAGGGAAATGACCTAAGCTGTGAATACAATATAGTCTTCAGGGAACTTGATTGCTCAGAGAGAAAGGTAAGTTATGCAGGCACCTATTTGGACAAAGGTGTGGCAGCCCCCAAGGAATCCAGTGTGAAACATATAGGTCCCTCAACTGCAAAGAGTCAAGAGAAATCTTTGTGGGAAATTAAGTTCAAATCGGAACCAGGAAAAAGCTTGGCAGATTGAATTTCGTGGTATGTCAGCACACAAGAGCTGACTTAAATTTTCAGGAACATTGTGAGCTGAGTAGTAGGTGTAGCCATTATTAAAAATTAAACTTTACAAGCTTATACTTTAATGTTGTATTAAGAATGAAGGTAATACAAGCTTGAAACTCATCACTTCCTAATTATTTTACTACAATTTTCTATGATCTATGCTCTTGAGTTGTTTATATCTACTGAAACTGAATGGTAAAAACACAAGTAATGGTATACCACTGTGTGTCTTTTCCTAACTCCGTGTTCAGTGATATTATGCAGGTCTCTTGAAATGGTCTGTTGTGGAGTATTTATACCATGGAAGCTGGTACAAATCAGCTTCTGCCTTCTTGAAATCTGGTTGTTAGACATTTATCAGGACACCATTGTTTTAATCCTTGGGAGATGGGCCAGGTTCAAAGACAATATCAAAAGCAAAAGAACAGTAGTAATTAAAACTGCAGTTGCTTGGAAAAATAAATTGAGAAAATGGTCCCACTTACAATTGCACCAAAAGTAGTCAAATGCCTAGGAATATACTTAACTAAGAAGGTGAAAGATCTATACTCTGAAAACTATAAAACATTGATGAAAGAAAATGAAGATGAAACAAACACATGGAAAGGTAGTCTATGCTCAGAGACGGGGAGAACAAATATTGTTAAAATGTCCATACTACCAAAAGCAGTCTATAGATTTAAAGTGACCTCTAAAAATACCAACAGCATTTTTTCACAGAACTAGAACAAATAATCCTAAAAACCACAAAAGACCTTGAATAGCCAAAATAATCTTTAAAAAGAAAAAACAAAGCTAGAGGTATCACAATTCCAGATTTCAAGTTATACTACAAAGCTGTAGTAATCAAAGCAGTGTGGTACTGGCACAAAAAATAGACACATAAATCAATAGAACACAATTGAAACTCCAGAAATAAGCCCATGAATATATGGTCAATAGTCTTTGACAAAAGAGGCAAGAATATATAAATTTTTAAATGTTTATTTTTGAGAGAGGGAGGGAGAGAGAGAGAGAGAGAGAGTGCACCAGGGAGGGGCAGCAGAGACAGGGAGACACAGAATCTGAGCTCTGAGCTGTCAGCAAAAAGCCCAACACGGGGCTGGAACTCACAAACTGCAAGATCATGACCTGAGCTGAAGTCGAATGCTTAACAGACTCAACTGCCTAGGTGTCCCAGGAGGCAAGAATATATAATGAGAGAAACATGGTTTCTTCTACCAATGATTCTGGGAAAAATGGACAGCTATATGAGAAACAATGAAACTAGACCACTTTCTAACACCATATACAAAAATAAACTCAAAATGGACTAAAGACCTAAATGTGAAACCATAAAAAACTTGAAACCACAAAAATTCTAGAAGAGGGCACAGGCGGTAATTTCTCTAACATCGCCGGTAGTAACACTTTTATGGATGCATCTCTAAGGCAAGGGAAACAGAAACAAAAATAAACTATTAGGACTAAGTCAAAACAAAAAGATTTTTCATAGCAAAGGAAACCATCAAAAAAACAAAAAGGCAACTTACTGACTGGAAGAAGATATTTGCAAATGATATATCAGATAAGGGGCTAATATGCAAAATATATAAAGAACTTATACAACTCAACACCAAAAAAAACAAAGAATCCAATTAAGAATGGACAGAAGACATTAACATTTTACAAAGAAGGCATACGGATGTCCCACAGACACATGAAAAGGTACTCAACATCA
Organism: Crocuta crocuta; assembly: GCF_008692635.1. Lineage (NCBI taxonomy): Eukaryota > Metazoa > Chordata > Mammalia > Carnivora > Hyaenidae > Crocuta > Crocuta crocuta. Next base: position 7,367,138 of record NW_027529526.1, read on the forward strand.
CTTATCATCAGGGAAATGCAAATCAAAACTGCACTGAGATATCACTTCATACCTGTCAGAATGCCTAATATAAAAAAGATAAGAAACAACAAATGTTAGTGAGGATGTGGAGAAAAAGGAACCCTCATACACTGTTGGCCAGAATGCATACTGGTGCAGTCACTGTGGAAAACAGTGTGGCGTTTCCTCAAAAAATTAAATATAGAATTACCATACGATCCAGTAATTCCACTACTGGATATTTACTAAAAAAAAACCCAAAAACACGAATTCGAAAGGATATATGCACCCCTATGTTTATTACAGCATTATTTATAATAGCTAAACTATGGAAGCAGTCCACGTGTCCATCAATACATGAACGAATGAAGAATGTGTGAGTGTGTGTATATATGTATATATACACACATATATATGTATACATATGTATATATACATACATATATACATACATACACACAATATACATATATTAGGGTATATAGAACAGATAAAGAAGGTGTAGTGTATATGTGTGTATGTATGTATATATATATGCATGTATATTAGACCTAGAGGTATATATGTGTGTGTATTCAACTTAGAGGTAGTGTGTGAATATATGAAGTGTGAGGTTTATATTTACAAATTTTACACTTGCCCCATCCTGCCACTATCCTGTTACTATCCTGTTATCCATGACTATGGAAAGCTGTAACATGTTTGTGTTTATTTTCCTGCTTTCTGTCTTTTACTAGTCAACCTTTACCCCACTGGGAGTTCACTTTCCCTTGCTTCTGGGTTGCATTATCAGGCTTCCTGGCTGCTGTGGGTAGTCAGATCCTATACCCTGGGAACGGCATTTCATCTGAATCTAGATGTTGTGGGAGGAACCATAGACTCCACGTAAGTGGCTGGCCAGCCTCAGGCAGCAAAACCATGGGGTTTGAATGAAGTTCTTTGGCCCCGGGTGGTGAGTGAAGCAGAGCAAATGGGCTGGGGGTCCAGGAGAGAGGTGAGGCTGAGATGCTACAAGGATGTACAAAAAATAGTTCAATTTGTGAGGCTACTAGTAGTACTTACATCATAGGGCTGTGGTGTGGATTAAATACACTACTAGCATTAAATACGATGCTTAGGAAAGTACCTGGTATAGAGTGAGGTCTCAGATACTATCAGCTAAAATGCAATCCAACTTATCATCTTTTTCTCCATAGACACTGATCTTTGTGAAATGCTCAGAAAAGTCCTCTTCACTCAGCTATGATAAAAATAGCATCCATCTGGATTTCATTTTGGCACATGAAGTGAGGTCAGAATGATGTTTTATGTTTTTCCAAATGACTTGACACCAGTCCAAACATCATGCATTGAATATTCCATATTTCTTCCTTTGCCTTGAAATTAGATTTATAATGTATTAAATTTATGTATTTATTTGCTAACTTCTTATTCTGTTCTATTGATATAGCTATACATTCTATTGCAGTATTTTAAGGATTGTAGCTTTATGATAATAAGGCATTGTAGGACACAATCTCATTTCTGCTCTTTTTTTTTTTTAAAAGGATTTTCCCAGCTATTTTCACATGTTTATAATTTTAGACGAAGTTAAGAATCATTTTTTTTCAAATTCCTTCTTCAGAAAAAGTCCTGCTGGGATTTTGATTGTGCATGCGTTGAATTTATGGTTACGTTAGGAAAAAAATAATGATGATAAAATTTATTTTAAAGAAACCAAGATACTGCTCTCTATTTATTCAAGATTTAATGTTTCATGGTAGAATTTTGTGGGTCCTTGTAAATCCGAAACCTTTTTTGTTACATTATTCCAGGATAATTTATAATTTTCTGTAGTTGTGAGTGGAATGTTTTCTTCTATCATGTATTTAACTTGATCATTGTTTGTATATCAGAAATCTATTAACCTTTAGCTATTGGTTTTTATCAGACGGACTGAGTAAATTCTATAGTATTGTTGAACTCACTTATATCAAGTGTGCTTTTCAATGACTTTTAGTAACATTGCCAAATGATGCCACTATCACCATAGTTTAGATTTTTTTCCTTCTTCCAATAAGACCTCACATGTCACTGTACAGTTAATCCCAGCTCCCATCCCCAGTCCCAGATGAAAAGTAATCTACTTTCTGGCTCTATAAAGTTCCTGGATAATTCATACAAATGGAAATATGTCATCTCTTGTGTCTGGCTTTCTTTCCTTTAGCATGTTTTTCAAGGTTCATTTATGACGTTGCATGTGTTAGTAGTTTGTTTCTTTTTACTGCTGAATAGTATTCCGCTGTGTGTCTATATCACATTTTCTCTATCCAGTCACCAGCAATGGATATTTAGGTTGTTTTCGGTTTTGTGCTATTTTGAATAATGCTACTACAAACATTCACATAAAGTCTTGTGTGGACATATGTTTTTATTTATTTTGGGGAGATATGTAGGAGTGGAATTGTTGGGTTATATGATAATTTCATGTTTAAGTTTTTGAAAAGCTGCCAAGCTGTTTTCCAAAGTGGCTACATTATTTTATGTTCCCCCTAGCAATGTACAAAGATTTTCTATTGACTTTGAAACATTTATTTTGTATGTGACTAATTTGTTGAATAATCTTTTACTTCATAATAGTTTTTCTCTTGATATTTGCATTACTGTATATTTGCAATTCCAAGTGACAGCCTTTCAACTTAAACTAGTTTAAAGAAAAAAAAGAAATGTATTGGTTTATGTAAATCAGAAAGACAAATGGAGCGATCATATACTACTAGAATTCAGAGACTTTAAAGGTAATCAAAAGATCTCTTTCCCCTATGCTTCTTAATATTTATCAGTTTTGAATATCTTATAGGATGCTGAATGATGATACCGTTTTTCTCCTTTGATTACTTTCTAATGTATTGTTAATCAAGCTCTTGCTATCATATCATCCTTGATTCCCTAGAAGCAACCCCAGTTGGCCATATTGTATTAGTATTTTACATCTTCCTTCATTTTATTTGCTAATGCTTTGTTTAGAATTTTACTTTCTAAATAAATGGGCAATCTTGATCTTTTTAGCTTGTTTTGTACAACCTTTAACCAATCTGGTTATTACAATGTTTGCTAATTAGATGAGTTGGAGAATTCTCTATGTATTTATGTGGCTTGAAATAATTTGAATAGAATTATTAAAACTTGTGCTACCCCTTAGATGAAGCTTGGTCCTAAACTCATTTGGACTTAGTGCCATATTCAATGGTAGATTTGTTGTCACTTTTCAACTACTTTTAAAATTGAATTTACAGTCTGAATCTCACCAGACTTAATGCCAAAATCAGCCTTTTATAGGGGATTTTAATAGAACCCAGAACTTCACAATACAATATTAAATTATCCAGGATATAATCCTAAATTACTTGACATACAAATTCTCAATTTGTGATCAATTCTCAAGAGAAAAGACAAACAACAGATGCTAATCCTAATGTGTCCTAGACGTTGGAAGTATCAATGACTTTAAGCAGCTATTATATCTATGCTACATTAGATAAAGGTAAACATTCTTGAAATGAATAGAAAGGTAAAAGTATCAGAGAAGTAGAAAGTGCAAGAGAGACCAACTGGAAATTTTAAAACTGAAAAATGTAATTTTTAAACTAAAAAATTCACTGAATGAGAAAATGACAGAGGAAAGAGTCTGTGAATATGAAGATGGAGCAATAGAAAATTTCTAATTTGAAAATAAAAAAAAGAGACAGACAAAAAAAAAAAAAGAACAGAACTTCAGGCACCTGTGGGATGATATAACAAAGTTTGATGTTTATGCATCGGAGTTGCAGAAAGAAAGAAAATATGGGTTCAGAAAAATCATTTGAAGAAATAATGATGAAAAACTACCTAAATTTGGTGAAAGGCATAAATTTCTATTTCAAGAAGATCCCTGAATTCCAAACAAGATAAACTAAAAAAGCCATACCCAAAAATCCATCATAGCAAGACTTCTGAAAACCTAAGAAAAAGAAAAAAGAATCTTGAACACAGCTAAAGAAAAATGACATATTTGAAGAAGGGAACAATAATTTTTAAGACTCTGGGTTTCTTACCAGAAATCTTGAAGGACAAAAAACAGTGGAATGAAATCTTTAAGGAAAGGAAACTGTCAATCCCTAATTCTATATCCAGTGAAGATATGGATTGAGAAGGAAGGTGAAATAAAATACTCTCATATGAATAAAAACAAAGAGAAGTGATCCATCACCACTAGCCCTGGTCTTAAAGAAGTGTCAGGGGCAAGTTATTCAGCCCAAATAGGAAAATGATATCAGAGAGATCCTTGGAACTTCTGGAATGAAGGAAGAGTAACAGAAATGGTAAATATCTCTGTATATGGAATAGATGATTTTTCTTTTTGTTAAGTATGTTTTTTCTTTTCTTTAGTTTTTAAAAAGATATCTGATATAAAGCAAACATTATAAAGGTGTCATTGTGTTCAAATGTATTATATATGACAACTGTAGACAAGAAAGAGGAAGGTAATGGTTGTAAGACATCTACAAGTTACTTGATAGGGTGAAATATTTATTCTAGAGAGGCTAGCCATGTATATTGTATTCCCTAGAGCAACCATTAAATTTGAACTTATTTATCCCTAGAGACATTCATTGGCCTGAAACCTACCCTGGTAGACAGCCATTCCAACTGACTTTGAATTAATGTTTGCATGGCGTATATTTTTCCATCTTTTTATTTTTATTATTTTTAAAAAATTTATTTATTTTTGTTTATTTTGTGGGGGAGAGGGGCAGACAGAGAGTGAATCTTAAGCAAACTCCCTGCTCAGTGTGGAGACTGATGTGGGGCTCAATCACTGAGATCATGACCTGAGCAGAAATCAAGAGTTAGATGCTCAACCAACTGAGCCACCCAGGAACCCCTCCAGATATTTATTTTTAACTTCTATATATATATATTTTTTAAATGTTTACTTATTTATTTTAGAGGCAGAGAGAGAGAGAGAGCGAGCGAGCAGGGGAGGGGCAGAAGGAGAGGGAGACAGAATCCTAAGCAGGCTCCACACTGTAAGTGCAGAGCCTGTTGCAGCCCTTGAACTTACAAACTGTGTGATTATGACCTGACTCAAAACCAAGAACAGACACTTAACTGACTGAGCCATTCAAGTACCTTGATATATCTCTTTATTGAAGTGAGTATAGACAGCACACAATTGGACTTAACATGTTTTTATCCAAAATGATAATTTTTATGCAAATTGATAATTTTTGCCTCTTAATGAGGGCAATTAATACCATTTATATTTAATATGATTACTGATACAATTAAATTTAAGTCTATCATCTTCCTCTTTTTTTTTCCTGTTTGTCCCACCTATGCTTTGTTACTTTTCCCCTCTTATGCTAATTTCCTCTGGATTTTTTTTAACTGTTTAAAAATGTTTATTTATTTATTTTGAGGGGTGGGAAGGGGCAGAGAGGGAGGGGGAGAGAGAATCCCAAGCAGGCTCAATGCTGTCAGTGCAGAGCTCAATGCAGGGCTCAACCTCATGACTATGAGATCATGAACTGACCTGAGCCAAAATCAAGAGTCAGATGCTTAACTAACTAAGCCACCCAGGTGCTCCTCTTTTGGATTAATTGAATATTTTTTGTGATTTCATTGTATCTCCTATATTACAATATTAGCTATAACTCTTTTTTTGTTTTCGAGATTACTATAGGGTTTATGATACAATCTTTAACTTACCACTTCATATATAATAATGTATCATTTCACTAATATGCTTTCACTTCTTTCCTTCTAAACTTTGTGGAGTTATTGTCACATATTATGTTGTTAAACTCTCATTAAATGGTAATTGCTTTTGTATGGAATCAATTACTTTTACAGGTATTAATATAAGAGAAGACTCTTATATATTTATGTATGTAGTTACCACTTGCAATAGTATTTCTTCCTTTATATACACCCACATTTTCATCTGGTAACTCTTTGCTTCTGCCTGAAGGATGTTTTAAAATATTTCTTGTAGTATGGGTCTGCTGGTAGAGAATATTTTCAGCTTTTCAAAATTTGGAAAAAAATCTAGTTTAATTTTTTGAAAGATATTTTTGCTGGGTATAGAATTCTAGGATGACAGTTTATTTTCTTTCATATTTTATTTATTTTATTTTATTTTTAAAAAATGTTTACTTATTTATTTTGAGAGAGACAGAGGCAGCATAAGCAGAGAGAGAGAGAGAGAGGGAAAGAAAAAAAGAGAGTGACAGAGAGAGAATCCCAAGCAGGCTCCCTGCTGTTAGCACAGAGCCTGATGTGGGGCTTGATCTCAGGAAACATGAGATCATCTCCTGAGCCCAAACCAAGAGTTACCCAGGTGCCCATTTTGGTATTTTCAATATGTTATTTGTTGTCTTCTCACTTACATTGTTTCTGGCAAGTTATCTTTGTTTCCATATATGTTATATATTGTTTTGTTTTAATTTTTTTTAAGCTGGCTGCTTTTAGGTTATTTAGTTTTATCACTGGTTTTGAACAAATTTGATTATAATGGACCTTGGTATAGTTTTCTTCATTTTTCTTGTGCTTGGAGTTTGTTGAAATCTCAGCTCTGTTGACTCACAGTTTTCATCAAATTTTGAAAGATTATGGCCATTTTTTCTTTAAATATTATTACAGTATCACATTTTCTCTCCTTCAAGGACTTTAATTACAAATACATTAGCCACTTAATGTTTTCCCACAGCTCATTAGGAAAATTTTTTTTGTTTCTTCTTTTGGATAGTTTCTATTGTTCCATCTTCAGGTTCACTAACCCTTTTTTCTGCAAAATCTAACATGCCATTACTTTTATCCAGTGTATTTTCCATCACACCTGTTATAATTTTCTTCTCCAGAATTTTTAGTTGGTTATTTTTATTTTTATATATCTTTTATACCTCCATTTAATTTTTCTTAACATGAGGAATATAGTTATGATAACTTAAAACATTTTTTTTGTTTATTTATTTTTAAGAGGGGGAGAGAGAGAGAGAGAGCGCTAACAGAGGAGGGGCAGAGAGAGAGGGAAACACAGAATCTGAAGCAGGCTCCAGGCTACAAGCTGTCAGCACAGAGCCCGATGTGGGACTTGAACTCACGAACTGTGACATCATGATCTGAGCTGAAGTCAGTCGCTTAACCAACTGAGCCACCTAGGCACCCCATAACTATTTTCTTTAAGTTTATTTTTGAGAGAGAGTGAGAGAGACAGAGTGTGAGTGGGGGAGGAGCAGAGAGAGAGGGAGACACAGAACTCAAAGTAGGCTCTAAGTTCTGTGCTGTCAGCTCAGAGCCCAGTGCGGGGCTTGAACCCACGAACTGTGAAATCATGACCTGAGCTGAAGCTGGACACTCAACTGAGTGAGCCACCCAGATGCCCCATTTTAGTAACTGTTTTAATGACTATGTTTGCTAGTTCTAATATCTGTGTTAGTTCTGATTTGTCTCTATTAATCAATTTCTCAGTATGGGTCCTGTTTCCTTCCTCTTTTATATTTAGGAATTTGGGGTTGGATTATAGACCTCATATATTTTTCCTTAATGCATGTTGAATATTTTTGTTCTTGCCTTTTGTTCTGGGGCATACTTAAGAGACTTGGAACAATTTGTTCCTTTCAGATTTTGCTTTTAAACATTTTTTTCAATGTTTATTTATTTTTGAAAGACAGAGATAGAGCATGAGTGATGGAGGGGCAGAGAGAGAGAGGGAGACACAGAATCCAAAACAAGCTCCAGGCTCTGAGCTGTCAGCACAGAGCCTGATGCAGGCCTGGAGCTCATGAACTGGGAGATCATGACCTAAGCCAAAGTTGGACACGTCACTGACTGAGTCACCCAGGTGCCCCTTCAGGTTTTGCTTTTAAAATTTATTAGTCAAAGGAGCCTGGATGGCTCACTTGGTTATGCATCAGACTTTTGATCTCAGCCCAGGTCATGGTCTTACAGTTTGTTAATTTAAGCCCTGCCTAGGGGTCTGTGCTGGCAGTGCAGAGCCTGCTTGCAATTCTCTATGCACCGACCCCCCCCCAAATAAGTAAATGAACTTAAAATATAAAACAAAATAATAAAATTTATTAGGCAAAACTGAACTAGTGCACGATAGAGGACTAATAATTCTCCACTATTGAGACAAGGACTTGTGTAGTGTACCCTACTTCACATTCTGAGAATCATAAAGGTTCCCAATCTAGGTGATGGGATCAGTCCCCATTCCTAGCTATAAGTGAACACTGGAATTGTTACTTCTAAATTCTTTAGGAAGTTCTTTCCCCAACGAGGGATAGTTTTGTCACACACGTGTACTTATACTCAGCTGAAAACTCAAGAAGCCCCTCTGAGTTCTCTTTCTGTGATACTCTATTTTCTCTTATACTCTGTCCCACAAATGCATGTCACTTTAGTTTCTCCAGGATCTCAGCTATCTCTCCTTAACTCAAGGGTTATTTCCTTTTGATGAACTGGCCCCTTTATCATTATTAAATGTGCTTTTTATCCATGGCAATATTCTTTGTTCTAAATCTTGATATCATTACTGATGTATCATCCTTCTAAGTATTCTACTCAGTGCCCTTGGATTGTGAGGGTGTTCCTGCTGGCTGGCAGGAAAATGAACTATTCCTGGTTCTGTGTGAGGTTTGGAGATTGGTCCCTCTGCTCTTTTTGGTTGATTATTTCCCTAACTTTTTGGTAGTTTCCTCACAAGCACACTCCATTCTGTACTTAGCTGAAGACTCAAGAGGCTCTGATGACCTCTGGAGCTCACTCTTGGTGTATCTTTCTCTTCTCTGGTTCCTTGTTCTGTGAGCTCTAGCTGCTCAGACCTCCCTCTCTCCTGTCTCCCTCTTCTCAATTCACAAGGTCTGCACACCTCCACCTCAATTCTCTCTTCCCCTGTTGTGGCCTGGAAATTCCTTCTGAGCATTAATCTGTGGCAATTGGTGGGCTTCTATTCTACGGCCCCCCTCTCTCAAGTGTCACTGTCCAGGAGTGCCTAATGTTCCATGTCTGCAAACCATTGTTGAGTATATTTTGTCTTTTTTTTTTTTTTGGTTGTCAAATGGAAGGGCCCCAAGTGTAAGTTTTTATCTCTAATAACTTTAGACGTATTTATTTTATGGATGCACACTGTATCTAAGGATTTTGGTGATTATGTTGTGTTCTATGTGGTGAATGCTGTTGTTTACGCATGGTGAATTATGTTTTCAAGCGTTTCACGTTGTTATATTTTTTGTCATGAACTCATTTTCGGTTGTGGGCTTTTTTGTTTTGTTTTGTTTTGTTTTTTGTTTTTGTTTTTTTCTGTCAGAATCTTGTGCAGCCTGTGTTGAGAGCATATCCCTCTGGATAGTTCTGTGTTTTCTTTGTGGATTATGTTAATTTCTCAGCTGCACAATGTTCCCACAGATAAAAAGACATTAAAAATGAGCTCACAAAATTTTCCAAACTAATTGTTTTTAGACACTGGAGATCAGTGGTGTTCTCAGATCACACGGAGAATGCAAAGTTGAAGTCCAAGCCCATGTACCATGTGGGCCCAGAGTTTTGCATTGTCAAGAGAGACCATTTCTTTTTCAATCCAGCATCTAAGAAAAGACCGGCAACTTTCTTATGATCTTTGCATGCTGATTTTTTTTTTCCACTAGAAGGAGATATTTTGTTTCTAACTCCTAGCACTAATGGGGCTTTTCTAGCCTCACAAGAGTATTAAAACCCCAATCCCTAGATCACTAAAAATAGCATCTCTTTCCTTCCTCTAAAATATTTTCATAGTCAGTTCCCATATTTGTTATTTCAATTTTCAGATTCCTAGGATGTGGAAATTTTTCTTTATTTCTTATGGTGTTAGCTATTTAAAACGGTATACATTTAAACTATTTTATGGTGTTAACTACACACATACACACACACATTCAAGATAACTATGGATTTTCTTTTTGATTGCTAGTTAGTGGCAAAACTTATGGAGCCTTCCAGCCTTCAATTATTTGAAGGTCAAAAGTAAGTATCTAAATACAGGTAAGAGATAGGATATTAATAAAGATATTGTCAGTAATTAAAGGAAATGGTGTTTGGGTAGTGGCACCAGGGAATGAAAAGAGCGAGAAGAGAAGAATGGGGTCAGGCAGATGAGGAGGGGTGTAGTAAAACTAATAATCACCATTTTTGGGAGCTATGTGCAGGGCATTTTACATGTAGTGTCTCATTGATCCTTCCTTTAGGAAGGTAATAGTATCCCCAAGGTCCAGAGAAGAGAATTGGAGCTCAGAGAACCAGAATGTAAGAGAGCTGATTTTAATTGTATCTGTCTGTTTTTTTCCATTAAATTATGCTGCCTCAGATATGTAGAGCACATTGGATTCTTGTGAGAAAGAAGAATAAAAGTAAGATTATTATAGTCTGTTTGAATGAACATTTTGTTCCTAATCTTACTGTTATTTTGTAAGCGTGTGCTACTATACATAATACATAATACATATACATATACATATACAGTTGACCCTTGAACAACACAGGTTTGCACTGCGTGGGTCCACTTATATGCAGACTAAAAAAATAAATACAGTAAATAATAAATATATATATAAATAAATATAGTACAGTGCTATAAATACATTCTCTCTTATGATTTTCTTAATAACATTTTCTTTTCCCTAGCTTACTTTATTTTAAGAATACAGTATATAGCGACACCTGGGTGGCTCAGTTGGTTAAGCATCCAACTCTTGATCTCAGCTCAGGGTTGTGAGTTCAAGCCCTGCATTATTCAAGAGTCAACTCTGAATATACATGTATATACATATATGCATACATACACATATATATACTTATTATTTATATGATAATGATAATTTTATCTGTATCTATATATATATCTCCAAAGCAGGATTTTTAATAGTGATTCAGGCAACATTATACTCTTATGTCTGTCTGATTTCGTTAGTGGGAATCAGCTGGGTGCCAGGCCTGGACACTCTTGAGTAAGGCTCAGCAAAATTTTGAAAGGGCAAGATAGTAAATATTTTTGGTTTTGTGGGCTATGCGTTCTTTGGTTGCAACGACTCAGTTCTGCTGTTGTAGCATGAAATTAGCTATACACAATAGCTAGATGAATGGGTGTGGCCATCTTCCTATTATATTTTATTTACAAATCGGGCCATGGGCCCGATGTACCCCATGGGCTGTAGTTTGCTGACCCTTGCTCTTAAGTGTCTTCCATGACGAAATGCTTTAATGACATAAATGCGTCCATAAACCAAGGCTTTCACTGCACACATGAAACTCTCAAAGGCTGAGTCAAGTAAAGAGAATCTGGATGGTAATTCTCAGAACTCTAGGAGAGTGCAGAGAAAATGAGGTAGAACTCTGGCACACAATGCTTACTCTCTTATCACAGCCTGACTGCAGAGAGAAGGTGAGCAACATCGGTATTGGCCAAGATTTTCCTGAAGATAATGATACTGTTCCACAGACTTTTGAAATCATCCTTGTCATCCCAGAGCCTGGTGGGGCTAGTACAATGACCGAAGTGAGGTTATAGCTTACGTGTTAGAAAAATGGGCACGTTTTAAAGAAACTTTTTTTTTTTCAAAAAGTTAGACTTAGTTTTAGTTTTGATCGTTCAGTAATTTTATAAAAAGACAAGGCTGGGCCAAATAGTGATTTTCTAGTTACCATAAATTGCTTTTGAATGTCATTGATCTCAGTTTCATCAAGGGTGTAACAGGTTGGGCTGAATTCACATTCGTACCTGCTGACCTGATTTGGCTGCTCAGGAATCCAGGTCTCAGAGAAGAAAAGGGTCTTGAATAATCCTGTCCCAGGCGACAAGGTTTGATGGATTCACTGTGCGTAGAGCATACCATTTACAGAGAGCAGTATGGACTTTGGTTTGCTTCTGGTTTGGACCAGGACTTTCTTATATAGCTTTTTTCGTGCGTTTCCTTCTTAGAGTTTCTAATTACCTTTCTGTTTTGTGTTGACAAGAAGATAATGTGCCTTTATCTTATAATACAGTCTATATAGCTTCCATTTTTTTAATTAAAAAACTTTCAGTTTTTATTTTTGAGAGAGAGAGAGAGCGTATGCATGGGAGGGGCAGAGAGAGAGACGGAGACACAGAATCAGAAGCAGGCTCCAGGCTCTGAGCTGTCAGCACAGAGCCCGATATGGGGGCTTGAACCCATAAGCAGTGAGATCATACCTGAACCGAAATTGGATACTTAACCAACTGACCCACCCAGGCACCCCTCCAGCTTCCATTTTAAAATACAATTTTCTGTTTAATTTTTTGAATATGGAATACATTCCCACAAGTCAAAGATCAGGAATTCTAAAACAATCCCCTTCCGACTTCCTTCTTATATTTGCTCAGTTCCCACAATAAGTAACTATTTTTATCAGTTTCTTAATAATCTTTTCATTGAATTTTTATGCATATATAAGCCAGAGTGGCTAATTATTTTTTCTCTTTTCCCCTTTTTACACAAGGGATAACATAAATATTTTTCTGCGTCTTGCTCTTCACTTAACAGTATATCTTGGCAATCTTTTTGTGTTAATCCATAAAGGGCTTTATCATGTGTTTTTACAGCTGTACAGTTTTCCATTGTATAAATAATCATGATGTATTTAATTCTCACTTTATTGACATTCCAATCTTTGGCTAATGCTGACAGTGCTATGATGAGTAACCCTGTCTGTCATTTTACATGTGCCTAAGTACAGGATAAATTCCTAAGAGTGACTTTCTGGATCAAAGGTTATGTCCATTTGAATTCTCATAATTATTGGCATTTTGTCCTCTATATAGGTTGTACCAATTAAAACTCTGGTAGAAGTGTATGGAAATGCATGTTTCCTCAGAGGCATCACACTACTCTAAAAACTTTTGGATTTTGCTGGGAGAGATGTAGTTTCTATGTATAGATTTAGTACCCATTCCTTTTATTAGGAATCAGGTTGAGCATCTTCTCATTGTTTTATGAACTGCTTCTATATTTTTTCTGTGAACTTTTGTGTCCTTTATACATTTTTTATTTGAGTTTATAGTCTTTTTCTTGTTTAATGTCCAGACATTTTATATTCTAGGGAGATTAGCTTTCTACTCTTGTGAATTGCAAATATTCTCCTGATTTGTCATATGTCTTTTGCTATTTTGATCATTTAGCAAGTTAAATTTGACTCTGATTATAGTAATTTTTTGTTGTTTGTTTTCATTAGTTTTCACTCTAGTCAAATTTAACAATCCTTATTTGTGGCTTTTAGATTTTATCCTTTAATTAGAAAGATCGTCTCTATTCCAAGGGCCTAAAAAAATTCTCCACTATTTTTTTTACTACTTTATGATTATTTATTATCTGATCTTTGAGAATTTATTCTAAAATACAGTGTGAGATATGGACCTAACTACAGTCTATCCTTATTCACAGCTGCTGTATATACAAATTCATTTCCTTGCTGAAATCCATCTGTAACCCCAAATCAATACTTGCAGTGCCTTTGCTGTCATTTGTCAACATACAAGTCTTGGCAAAAATTTGAGTTGCCTGACACTGGCATGTTCCCAGCTGAGACTGGACGAGGTGATGCTCTGCCTTGTTTCAGCCTTTGTACTGTGAACAGGTACCCTTTTTGTGGTCCATGTAGTGCCCCATGTTTCACATTTCTGCATTGTGTGCTGGTGTTTTTGCAGTCTAAAATGGCCCCCAAGTGTAGCACTGTCTGGTGTTTTTAAGCAAAGAAGTCTGCGATGTGCCTTATGAAGAAAATATGCATAGAGGCTTGAAATTGAGGTTGGGGGTGGAAGACCGGGTTCAGGCACAGCCCACTGACTTGCAGGGCCATGCTCTTCACCAGATGCCTATTATATGGAGGAATAGTGCATTCTATGGGGACTGGATTATCGTGGCCTCAAATATTGAAATACCAATGTATGGAAAAGAGGTAACTTACAGAACAAGATTGATACGATTCTTCATTACTTGAGGAGGACCTCATGGTATCATTGACACTGTGGAGACTGGAACTGGACTAGAATATGGTGACAGGCGAGTACCCTTTATTTTAAGAGATAGCCCTATGAGAGGGGGTTAGGGATGGAACGTGGGTCACTTGAGCGAGAATCAGTGAGCTTGGGGGTGGTGAGGACACCTGTGGGGTCTGTGGCAGGGCCACATGGCCATGGGGAGACATTGGATGATGCCATTCGATCCAGCCAACAGAGAGGACACAAATGACACATGAAGCCAAGACAGGGAATCACCTCTCGGTATCCTTTCCCAAAACTTCAGATTCAGCTACTGGCAGGATGCTTGACATGCCGATTTGTGAATGATTCCATCTCCAAGAACTCTAAGAAGACATTCAACTGTTCCTTAATCTGATTAATGAGGAGAGTTTGGCTGGCTTCCTAGGACTAAGAGGAAGCTATGTTACAGATAGGTATAACGCTATACAAATGATTTGCTAAAGTGACCACATTATCTCACTTCATTAGAGATTAGGATAGTCAGATGTGTACCCTAAAATTCAGGGTGAAAGATTGTAAATAGGTTAAAAGCAACATAGCCATGAATGTATAGATTGAAACTGTGAAAAGGAAAAAAATAACAGGGAGGTTAAGAAGAGATGCAGAAGATAATTGATGTTAATTGTGTGCCAACTGTGCCTCTCTGCTTTACACACACATTATGGCTCAGGAATAGACCATTAAGACAATGAATCATAATAGAAAGTCTAGAAACAGACTCTTGTATTTATGGAAATTTAATTTATGACAAACATAGCACATCAAAGAGTAGCGATAGGAACATTGGGTCTCCACTTAAGAAGTTAGAGCCCAAGTTACATCTTGAAATAGGTTCCAGATGGAATACAGAGTTAAACATAAAACTAAAACGTTAGAAGAAAAAAACAGAATATTTTATCAATGTGGGTAGGAAAGGACACAAAACTCAGAAGCCATATGTAGAAAGAAACTGATGCATTAGATTATATCAAATTTTAAAACTTTTGAGTAACAAAAATGTATCATATTGAAAATACAGCCTCGGTGAAATTCTTCGCCACATTTGTGGTGATATTCAGTGTTTCTAAAAATCAATAACTAAAAGACAGAGCACCCAGTAGAAAAAAATGAGCAGAGAAAATGAGCAAGCAATTCATAGAAAAATCCACATGGCCATTAACGAACGGAAAGAAGCTCAATGTCCTGGTAAACCAGGATATACAAATTAAATGAATAATGAAATATTGTTTTTTACATGTATGTTTAAATGATTTAAAAACTGGCAACATCCATTATTGGCAAGAATGTGGGGAAGCAGGTACTCTCAAACAGTGCTAGAATGAATTAAACTAATGCAGAATTTTTGGAGTGAAACATTCTTTCCCTCAGACAGAACAATTTAACCTTAGAATATTCATCCAAACAAAGGAGCACAGTGATACGAGCTTGGCCTTGCCTTCAGAGCAAGGTTGCCCATTCACTTATTCCCTGCTGACTCTTTTGGTGAGTCATTCAGTCTCTTTGATTATCAGTTTTGTTATCTGAAAAATGGAAATGAGAATAGTACCAACCTCAAAAGTCTGTTGTGAATATTAAGCAAGTTAAATGCATATAAACTACTTATATTAGCATCTGTGACATAGTGAGCACCGAATCATGTTAACTCTTTTGCTGTTACATAAGCACAATGGAGTCCAGATGTTCACAGCAGTATTATTTATACAGGTAAAAAAATAGGAAGTAACCAAAATGGTTACTGTGATAGGGAAAGGTTGAATAAATACTGGTTTTTTTTTAAGTAGGCTCCACACCCAGCATGGAGCCCACTGTGGGGCCCATTGTGGGGCCAGAACTCATGAACCCGAGATCAAGACCCGAGCTGAGATCAAGAGTCGGATGGTTAACTGAGCCACCCAGGTGTCCCAAATAAATACTAGTAATGACCTCTGGCATTAAAAGATCCAGAAGTTATTCATTAGTTAATTCTTTCTTTATTGAGTTCCTACTTATGTGAGGGGCACTGTCCTAGCCCTGGAGATACAGTAGCAGATAGAACAAAATCTCTTGCCGAAAACAGAAAAATTGCTCCGAGAAGTGGTGTTCAGAAGGCAGTTACAGAACAATGTGCTTAAACTGAGTCTATTAATGATAAAAATTAATAACCATGCCAAAATCTACAGATAATGTGGAATACTGAGACAATATTTGGAAATAGACTCAACACAACACTATACCTGATTCCATCTTTTAACATTTCCAAAACGGGGATGTGTTTTATAATTAACAGCATGTCAGTGAGCATACAATATTGCATGAGCAAGCATGATCTTGGAGGTAGGACCTAAGGCTTGGTAAGTATGATGAAAGACTTCTGTACTTATTTTATATCCTTTTAAATTGTTCGAAATTTTACGAAGTGTGTGTGTGTGTGTGTGTGTGTGTGTGTGTGTAAGGGGGAGAGAGAGAGAGAGAGAGAGACAGACAGACAGACTTGGGTAAGAAAGCAGCAACAAACCCTTCAGGGTTTGAGGAGGGCAGTCCAGACCAGGTAGCCAGATAAGATGTTGCAATCCCATCTTGTTGCTCAAGTAGACAACCTTACCTTGCAAATCTTCCCTGAACTCCCTCTGTTCCCACTTTGGCCTAAGGGCTTGCACTTCTGCATTAGCCAATGTTCTTCTGCTTATCAGTAACCAAAACCCACTCATATTAGCTTGATTCAAGAAAACATGGAGAGGGGTTACCATAAGAATAGGTGGGAAATCCAGTCCTCCAAGAGTCCAAGGATGTGACCAGTCTGAACAAAGTACCTTGAGGAGCCAGGCTCCAGGTCTTTCAGGGGCTCTCTTTTTTTTCTGTTTCTGTTCACCTGGTCAGTTCATTCCCCACTTTCTCTCTCCACAGAGGAGGTTTCAGGTTTTTCTATCTACAGAATAAAAGATGGCTACCCATCACTGCCGGCAAATGACATCTCTTTAATTCAAGTGATTACATGGTACGTCCAGCACCTCTGGAATCCACATCTAAACTCAGGGAGAGAGAACCTGATTTATTCAATTTGAGTCAGGTGTTTACTTCTGATCAATTATCCCTGGGGGTGGGGAGCAAGGCATATGTTCAGGTAATGCTATAGCCAAGGGCTACTTTTGTGGTCAAGGGAATGCAGCAGCTTCTCTGGAAGGCAGATTATGGGCAGAGCATATGACTTCATCATTATATCTCATTCATGTCATTTCCATGCCATGTTGTTTCCTCGATTCTTTTTGTTCTGGTCCTAAAAGGCTTGTAAGGTTTTGGTGTTCTGTGGTACCAACAAAGTCAGGATGCTCTTTCCCTCCCTAGATACTCCTCTTTCTCCCCCAGAATGGTCCCTTCCTTATAAGCTTCTTAGCCTGGCTTCCTGGCCTTGGGAGAGACTGCTAGTTTTGCTTTCAGTAGCACTAATTAGGTTAAGACTTTACTAACAAAGCCAGTGACCTACTGGTTTGTCTCTTAGCCTTTGGATATGGAATGGAAAGGTGTCATTTCGCAAACAGCCTCTGGTGTCTTCATATCCTAGCCTCATTGAGCCAGGATAAAACAAGTCTTTTCTTAAACAGCCCGTTACTACAGCGAATTCTGCTCAAGTGCTACCAGACCCTGGTACCAATGCCACTGAGTGGGAAGGGAACTCAGGACACAGGGCTCCTCCTCAGAGCTAGAGAATTTCTCCAGATGACTGGCACAAGTGATGTTTGGGGGTCCACACAGAAGTGTCTGATTGGACAGCTTTACGCTCGAACTTTTTTTTCAGTGTGGTGACAATAAGTTTTCTTGTGAGCTGCCATTCAAGGGAAAATGCAAACATCACAGTCTCTAATTTTAAACGGAAAATCCAACGTCCGTCATCACCATCACTGATGCAGCCTTTCTAAAAGCTGGAGGGAGTTGTAATGTGGAATTTTAGTGACTCACCTGGTCTCTGGAGTCTGTGTTATAGGATACAAGGAAGTACTTGAGGAAGATGAAAATGCATTGGGTTTGAGTCTTCTCCATGTGGGAGGATAGAGGCAGCTTCAGGGTGGGGCTGGGGAAAGTCGGGAGGAGCGGGGGTTGGGCAAATTCCCCTCAAGTCTTTTCTTTAGAAAATGGAAAATGGAAGGAATCTAAAGATCAGCCGAAGGAGTGGGACTCCCTGATGAAATTCTTCTAATGAACTCTCATCCTGGGCAGCTGTAGGGGAGAGCTGGAAGGTGCTGGCTCCCGTCTCTATTTTCCATCTGAGCAAGGGCGGAGACTTTGCTAGTCCTCTGCAGAGCATCCTTGGACCAATGGCGCTCCATGCAGTTTTTTGAGAATTTGGATCCTTTGCAGTTTGCCCCACGACTCCCACACATTTGCCTCTTAGTGTCCCAAAGCTCTCACTGCTGCAACGTTCCCATAGGAATGTGGACCCCTGCCAAGCGACCTCGTGAACATTCCATTCATCTCCTTGGCTGGGAGGCAGCAAGGAAGCCAAATTGGCTGGTTGTTTAACCATTTGGGGCCCGAATTCACCCTGAAAAGAATGGTCAAGCTTGTTGGCCTTTTCCAACAAATCATAAAGGAAAACAGGGGATAAAACAAAAGAGAGTAGTATTTATTTATTCATCTGACTCCATCTGAAAAACAGCTATTTTTAAAGGTAGCCTAATGAAAACCACATTCTCTGGTTCTTCTTGTTGTGAAATCATCTTGCACCAGGCATTTTGAAGTAATGAGGCTTTGTGAGGTGTGACTAAAAACAATGTGACTAATTTTTTTTAAAGCAAACACAGCAGAATGTAGCCCTCTAAATAAAGTTTGTTGCCTTCCAAGTAATCTCAGTGGGATGTGATCGTGCACTTACAAGATGCTCAAACATGTATAAAATTCCTTTTAGGGAATTACTGGATGTGTCTTGCTCTCAGTGTTTTGCTTTCTGTTTATCGTTTGTTCAACATGTATTAGACACCTCCTGTGTGCCGAGCACTCTGCCAGGGCCTGAGGACAGGGCGATGAGATGCAGTACCTCTATTGAGTATCTGATTGGAGAAGGTCCGCAGCAACCAGTGAAAAAAGTTAGCCCGAACTGGGTTTGAATCCCAGCCTAGCCTTGTGAGGGGTTGTATAAACTCAGGCAACTTTCCTGAACTTGTTGAGTCAGTATCCTTGTTTCTAAAATTGAAGATGGTAAAATCTACTTCATAGGATTGCTTTGAAGAGAAAACCAGATGAAATGTGTAAGCGGCCCTAACATGAGGCTGATACAGAGTAATTGCTCAGCAAATGAGAGCTCTTGTGATTATAACTCTTTGAATTATATAGCTAGTTTGACCATCTTTCTTCGGGCTAGACCCTGAAAGTAGTTTTTGAAAAACCAACCGTTTTATCATGGTGTATATGGGTAATGCAAGGTATAAAACTCAAGAGCCTACAAAAATTACAGAAACTTCTTTCTCTTGACCCTCAGCCCCTGGTTCTTTTCCCGGAGATGACCAGTATGACCAGGATCTTGTGCATTTCCAGATTTAACTCTATTTCTTGGAAATTCTTTCATAACAACACTTGTTGTATATTTTGGGTGAATCACTTTCTTTTTTTAAAAAAATGATATATGCCATTCCATTCACTGGATGTATCCTAACTGATGCATTTGTTTCTAATCTTTGGCTATGACAATAATGCTGCCAAGACCATCCTTGTACCTCGCTGTGACTAAGGATGGTAAACCAAAGACATGCACCGGGCTCCTAAGGCAGTATCATTGGAATAAAGTACCTGATTGAACACAGATAATGCTAATCTAATTGGACATATTCTGGATTGTCTTCTCAAACTGACTCTTTTGTTTCTGGAACATTTATACCACTCCACAAATGCTACCTGTTTGAAAAGTGCAGTCTTCATAAGAATATTACAAGAACAATGGCATTTTAGTTTAGACAGGACTGTCTTAAAACCACTGCAAGATATATAATACATGGGCAAGGTTTTTTTTTTTTTTTTTTTTTTTTTTTTTTGTNGCAGAGATTCCAGACCGCCACTCTAGAAGCAGCTGTTAAGAAGATTCACACTAAATTTGCTGCCACAGCTTGAGACAGTGAAATGCATTAAAATGTGCCACATCAGTTAACATGGCTTCAATGGGATGAAGGCTGCCAATTTGGAAGGAGGGCAAATGTTCCCTGGCGGCCATCTTTGCTGATGCTCAGACCTTCACAGGCTGTGTGTGGCGTTGAATCAGAGTGAACCTATATGTGAGGTTCTGGCACACTCCATGTGCAGGTAATTCAGGGATTCATTTTCCTGGATGGATAATTATTTCTGAATCATGAGAAAGGCACACATGGAAAGGAGGCAGGGGAATGGAAGTCTTTCTAAGAAGTCTCCCCTGTCAGAGGCATGGATCCTCAAATGAGATCCATGCAAATGAAAACCGGTCCCAGCGGCAATCTGAGCCAAAGAAAATTCTTGGTTGGGGTTGAAAAAATGTCAGATAAATAGTTTTTCCTTGCTTCTCAGCAGGCCCCAGCTATCACTGCAATCCAGATCTGGCCTCTGAGCAGTTCTGGCAGGTTTATCTTGGACCAGCTGCTGTGATGAAATCGCAGTAATTCCAGGTTTCCCTCAAACCCAGACTGAGCCAAAGGCAATCCGGGCTTCTTGCATCCGGCTTACTTCATTGCCCTCTCTCCAATCCCTCCTCCACTTTTCAAGCTTCTGGTTTTTTAAAAACTATTTTGATTTTTTAAAAAAAGTTTTTCAAGTAATCTCTACACCCAAGGTGGGGCTCAAACCCGCAATCCCGAGATGAAGAGTTGCACGCACCACCAACTGAGCCAGCCAGGCATCCTGCTCCTGATTTTTTTTTTTTTTTAAACTGAGATAAGGGTGGTGGAGGAAACTCTTCCAGGGCAGCCTGGTCATCTAGATAATGTTTATTTCAGGTTAATTCAAGAAAGCTCTGTTGAGCACCAGTGAGTCTGTTTACATGGGCTATGTGGTGTGATGCCGACTAATGGGAACTGTGTATCTGACAATATGCCAGGCTTCCTACACGAAAGATTCCATTGAATGCACCAACAGCACTATGAAGTATGAACAATTATTCCTATTTTACAAGAGGAAATTGGGTCTCAGGAAGGTTGAGTCTCTTAGGATTCATAGCTGGTAAATAGAAGTGCCTGGATTTGAACCTGGCTATGGCCCGAATCTCAGGACTCTGCTGATTCTTGCTATGCTACAGAGCTGGCCATGAGCAAGAAGGCTTTCATTAGAGTCCAGGAAAAGAGACTGGGGCAAGAAAAACTAAGGTGAACAAAAGGGAGGAAACTGAGAGCCAGGTGAGAGAGGGCAAGAGGTAGATGGGTAGAACACGTAGAAAAAAAAAAGCAAGCTTAGGGAGGGATGGTTATTGCATTTCTCTTTCTCTTTTTTAAAGTTTATTTATTTTGAGACAGAGAGACAGAGAACGGGGGGTGGGGGCAGAGAGAGAGAGGGAGAGAGTGAATTCTAAGCGGGCTCCATGCTGTCAACACTGAGCTCGGCATGGTGATGGATCTCACCACCATGAGCTCATGACCTAAGCTGAAATCAAGANTGGAGAAAAAAAAAAAGCAAGCTTAGGGAGGGATGGTTATTGCATTTCTCTTTCTCTTTTTTAAAGTTTATTTATTTTGAGACAGAGAGACAGAGAACGGGGGGTGGGGGCAGAGAGAGAGAGGGAGAGAGTGAATTCTAAGCGGGCTCCATGCTGTCAACACTGAGCTCGGCATGGTGATGGATCTCACCACCATGAGCTCATGACCTAAGCTGAAATCAAGAGTTGGATGCTTAACCAATGGAGCCACTCAGGCACGCCATGAATTTCCTGTAAGTTCTTTAAAATAGGCTTCCCGGGCCAGATGGGGGCTCATTGCCTGACCACCAAATTCTGGGCTCCCAGGAGGATGGCAGCAGATCAGGTTTAGGGCACAAATCATCCTCAGCCCAGAGAGACAGATGGGCTCTGAGCAGTCTACCTCAGCAGCAGCCAGCAGCTCGTGTTGGTGAAAAGAGGAGCATGGGTTCATAGTGGAGCTGTGTTCATGTCCTGAACCACCTGATGCATCAGGAAGGACACTTCTGAGCACAGCTGGCTAACAAATGTCTTTTATTTTCACCTGCGGCATCTTAGAACGTGTTCTTTGTATCATCCCGAGGCAGCTCCAGAAGGCTGGTGATAACAAAGGTCTGACATTCAAAATGGAGGAATTGCTGGATTCCAGAAATAACTCCCCAGTGATTCTGACCTGAGGAAAATTCATTATCTAAAAAGGAAAGAGAGAAAAAGCATCTCACTCCCATGATGGTGGGTTCTTCCTGGCATAAGTCTCCAGCAGAGGGAAAGGAGACATTTTAATCTCTTAATTATTTTGTTGGAAATGTAATGTGAGGTATAAGAAACCAGAAGAAAATGATAAAACTGCCCAATTTTGCATCTCCTGTTAGAGGAAGGGCAATCTCCACTAAGTAGAGCAAAATAGACAATGAGAAACTAATGAAAATAGGTCTTAAAACAACTTTTGAGATCTGCCTATCCCTATGCTGGCTTAATGTTAGATATATAGTTTTTTTTTTGTTTTTTTTTTTAATTGGGAAGCTAGAGCATTCAATCTTTGAGAGGTGCAGAGAATACAGTTGGAAAGAAGCTGGTCTCTGACTTCAGTGCACCTGAGTTTGTTCTTGGGTCTGACACCCATGAGCTGTGAGACTTTGGGCAAGGAGGCAAGTAACTCCTTGTCCCTAAGTGCTTTTTTCTGACAATTGTGATCTAAGAATTATCCTGAGCCCTGACATGAATGCTGTATGTTCCCCAAATGTCCAGCATATTATGTGTGCTGAGTAAATGTTGGTTGAAAATAATAAGAATAATACTATTCATTCATAATAATGATAACCAAAAAGGTCCCAGATGGTAGTGCTTTAAGGGTAGAGACTGCCTCGATCATCTGTGTGTCTCAGGTGCACTACAAACCTCTTGGCACATAGGAGGCAAGCCCTAAATGTTCTTTGCATTAAACTGACCTGGTGGGTTGAGCACCTAAGTGTAAAAGCATTGTTTTGAATCCTCTCGGGATTGCAGAAGTGAGCGAGATGCAGGGCAAAGTCCAGCAGACAAGGATCCAAGTCACTTCTCAATCTCAGTGGTTTTCAGCTGCAAGTCAGAGAAAACAGCATCTTCCAAGGTCAGAAAGAGTTGGTTAGCTCCTCCGAGCCATTCTCCCCCTTTTCCTTGCGACAGAACTCTGGTTGTGCTTAGGGCTCCAAGCCTCCTCTCTGTGATTCAGGGAGGCACAGTGTCCATTCTTCAGGCCCGTCTCTCTGGGCATTTCATTTCCTTTGCCTGTGAGCGGCTTGAAGCTGAGGCTCAGTCCTGGCCAAGGAGGCATGAGGAAATGCTACTACAGGATGCCAGGAAAGTTTCATTTGCTTTAAAGAGGAGGAAGACGATACATAGGATAAACACACCAACACCCCTCTCCCCCTAAAAAAAATAAACCCACCAAGAAACCTGTCCACTATCCACTGGCTCTTGCTGAGGCTGCCTGTGGAAGCCCAGAAGGGAGACAGCCATTGCAAGCCCATGGGGAGAAATGGCGACCTCCTGAGGGCAGCAGAGCTGGATGTGGGAAGGAACCGGGTCCCTGATGACACCATGGAGCTACTGAATTAACCAGTGCTGGTTTCTTGTTCCATAGATGAGTTTTCCTTATGGTTTAGTCCAGTCAAGTCAGAACTGGTCCTTTCTTGTAGGCGAACACCACCTCGATAATACACATCTTCCTGGCCTCGTTAATGCTGGTTGCCTGCACTTCCTCTTCCGGGAAACAGCACACGCCTCCACCCGGAATATTGTGGGAAGAGTTCCTGCCTTGTGTGGGAGTGCAGCAGGTCCTTTCAAACAATGGAATTCTCTGTTCCTGTGCTCTTCAGAGAGGAACTCTGCAAAGCCACTGGAAGGATTTCTTCAGGGAGACGAGACATGGTTTGGAGCACTAGAAGGAGTGCAGGACTTGGAGTCAGACATCCAGAGTTGGGCCCTAGCGATTCCGTTTCCCAGTCCTGCTGCTCTGGCTGAATCACAGAGCCTCAGTGTTCTTACCTGTAAAATGAGGATAAAGGTAGCCCCTACCTCGGGATAAGGATTAAATGAGAAAACGTCCAAATGCTTTTCAATGTGAACTCCTATTCATAGATAATGACTTTAAAGAAAAGTCAAAAGCAAAGAGCCCAGACAAATGAAAAGCGTTTGTTTACCTTACTGGAAACAGAGAAATGAAATTTAAGGATGTCTGTTGGGAAACAAACAATTTGAGGAAAGTGGTGGTCTTTTCCAGGCAAGATTTCATGCTCTTTCCCCCACCAGTTTTTCCAAATAACCCAGATCTTTCTAAGTGCTTCTAAAGAGCAGCACAGATGAGAGCAGAGGGGAAAGAGGAGTCCTTTGGACTGTGGCCACCAGCTATTAATAGACTATAAACCCTTGGAGTGGAGCCCTGGCCCCTCCTACCCTACCCTGGGACAGCAGAGGGGTCAGAGCACTGCCTGATATGGTCTCAGAATACTGGTGATCCCTGGAATTCTCCCTGTTAGGGAACTTTTCTCCTGCTGGGCTGGGCCTGGCCTGGGCTTCCTCCCACAAAGACCCCAGCCTGAATTGCTAGTCGGGTTCACATTCAGCAAGCATTAAATGACCTCTTTCTGGGTCCCCAGGCCACACACTAGCTGCCTTGACATACGTGATCTCATTGAACCCTCACAGCAAGGAGCAAAGCTTAGTCTATGGAAACAGAGTGCAGCTCAGAGAGGGGTCATGACCTGTTTAGGGTCATTGAGAGAGGAAATTTTGTTCTAGAACCCAACTCACTTGTCTCCAAGCCAGCGATCTAACATGTGTATTACACTGATGTCTAAGAGACTTCTGGGTCTTCAACAAGATGATCCAAATCCCCTGGTCATGCCGGCAAGAAGGGTGAGGAACCTGGGGTTATAGGGAGCCAGAGAGCATGGGCAAAGCCAGCCTGGCACCTGGACTCTCTGGGGTGGAGAAGCTGGCACGCCCTTTGGCATTTCTGTTGGCTAGGGACCCATGTCTCAGGGAGCAGGCGGGACCCCTCTTTCCATCTCTGCATGGGCACACCTGATCCTATCCCTTCCCCACTTAGTCAACCTTAGAGATTCTCTCTGGTCCCTGCATGTGGGACAAAGACAGTCCCTTAGCTTGACATTTGGAGGCCCTTATGACTCAGCTCCTGTTCTTTCAACATTCGCTCCTACTCTGTACTTTCTGTTCCCATTGACACTTACGTACAGGTGCCAGGATAGTGTTTTGAGGGCAAGCACCGAGGCTTAGCCTTTTTGGATCCCGAGACCCTGGCTCAGCATCCGGAGCAGCTGTGATGCTCAGAAACTGGAGGAAAAGCTGCCCCTTGTCAACTGAAGCCAGAGAGCTGGAATAGAAGCCAAGGGGCATGGGACCTGGGGCAAAGAGGCCATAGACCCAGGAGGGTCTAGACTGCCCGCTCTGATTCCAGGGCTGAGTTCCAGAGGCCCTGAGCCTGGGATGCTTGTCCTTCTCTCCTTTAAGATGTGCTGGGGCATGGAACCTTGGCACTGCAGAGGGCTGCGGGTCCAGGCTGCTTCCGGAAGGAGTCCTCTCTAAGGAGCTGGACACAGACACTAGGCTTGTGTCTTTCTGGGTGTGGATGGCCATGCAGCCTATGGAAGAATGACGGCATCAACATTTCTCGAGTGCTGGCGAGGAGCCAGGAATTGTTCTGGCAGCTGGTGTCCCAAGAAGCCCTCCCACAGAGGAACCAACCTACCTCAGATGTCATTTTTCCCAACAATGAGGAGGAAGTGGGGCGAGGGGCTTCTTCGGTTAGCCTATCTTGAGAACTAGTATCATCAAGCCTACACAAGAGTGTACCTACTTGGCTCCCCTCACCACAAATAAGCTCTTCTAAGGGTAACAGAAAGGTTTGCTGGGAAGGAGCGATTCCCACACTGTGCGATGAGAACCACACCCAGTTAGTGCTTCTTTCTAGCCCACCAGATGCAGGCAGGCTAAGCTCCTCCTAGCTCCTGTAATCCCAAGCCATGGACTGTACTGCTGATCACTGGGATGCCCTTTCTGTGGACCTGCAGAGGTTCAGTTTGCTGTTGGCACAGTCTTGGGGGAATTAGTTACCATGGAGGTCACTTCTGTCTAATCGGTTTGCCCCACTAGTACCATCCCAAACCCCCAAGTGACTTTTCTCTCCATGACCATGGCTCTCAGAGTTTGGGGGCTTGGATGTCTGTGTTCTCAGTTTTAATCAGTGTGTGCTCCCTCCTCCTCCAAGTTGGGCAAGAGTCAGCTCTTTGATAGGGTCTGTGAGAGGAGGAGTCATTTCTTCACTGTGGCTTCTCTGCAGCAGCTGTCTTGTGGAGAGCTGTGAGCAATGGCTCGATCATGCCACATCCTTGGGTGCGTATGCTCTTCCATGTTCCATGTGTTTGCTCTTTCTTTTGCTTTTTAAAATTTTTTTTGTTTTTAATGTTTTTAATGTTTCTTTTACTTCTGAGAGAGAGAGAAAGAGAGAGAGAGAGAGAGACAGCATGAGCAGGGGAAGGTCAGAGAGAGAGGGAGATACAGAATTTGAAACAGCTTCCAGGCTCTGAGCTAGCTGTCAGCACAGAGCCTGACGCGGGGCTCGAACCCACGAACCGTGAGATCATGACCTGAGCCGAAGTCGGACGCTTAACCGACTGAGCCACCCAGACACCCCTGCTTTTTTTTTTTTTTAATTGTATTTGTTTATTTGGAGAGAGAGTGAGAGTGAGAGCAGGGGAGGAGAAGCAGAGAGAGAGAGGGTGAGAGAGAGAATCTCAAACAGGCTCCATTCACACTGTCAGTGCAGAGCCCAACGCAGGGCTCAAACTCATGAACTCAGAGATCCTGACCTGAGCTGAAATCAAAGGTCAGACGCTTAACCGACCAGGTGCCCCCCATGGGCTCTGAGTCCTCCGGGAGACTATTGCCACTTACTCTGTGGTTGAGAGAAGAGAGGAGACTCAGAGAGAAGCCGGAGTTAGTAGGAGAGTTGGAACTGAACAGAACTGAAGGCTCTGTCCAGGGCTGCTGCTTTGGTACCAACGTGCCTCATTCAACCAATGAGCTGGCGCTTCACTCAGAGGAGGGCACATGCTCAAGGCTTTACCCTACATGCCTGTCCCAAGCACCAGGCTACCTGGAAGTCACTGAGTGTCCTTTGAAGACACATGCATTCACTGAGACATGATGAGCCAGCTGCCAGGGGGACCCGGGGCGCTGGCTGTACGTGCTTTGGACCACTGACAGTCCTGTTCCACCCGAGGCTGAGTCATCTGTGGACAGTCACATCGGGTCACTCTGTGGTCTCATGTTACTTGTCTTCCAGCATTTCTGGGTTTCTTGGGGGACCTCCCCAGACCTCCTTTGAGGGTGCTGGTTTCATGGGCAACCCATTTCCCAAGAATACTGAGCTTACTTGCTTTTTCACTTTTATTTCCACCACGTCTCGCTACAGCCGTGCTGTTTTCCTCCCATGTCCTGGGTCCCCAAGGAAGGAAAGAGATTCTATTTCATGAGAATGCGTTGTATGCCAGGCACAGTGACATATCATCTTTTTGAATTCAATCCTTATACAAGCCTGTGAGAGTGTATTCCCATTTGTCCAGTTCAGGATAGAAGGATTTAGTACTTTTTCTTCTATGGCTAGTAAGTGGCAAAGTCAGAATTTGAACCTGGCCTTTTAACCGCACCTATACTTTTGCAGATATCCACTGTCTCGTGAGGACATTGGTTCCGACTGTAGTGGCTACTTAAGCTCAAACTTAGGCTTGAAGTCTGCTGTGGCTCAGAATGGCTCTACTGAGCTTCTTCAGACTTTTCTCTTCCATCCCATGCACCCTGCTCAGTGATTCACAGTGCTAGTTATTTTATTTGCAGAGAATCCTTGGCTCTGAGAGCTTAAAGCGACTTCAGAAGTCACCCAGTCCCCCTCTCCTCTGGCCGGATTGCACAGCTTCCTTGGGGGTAAGCAGGGCAAGTATTGTTTCCTTCTTTTTTGGGTAAGAACATGTTTTCTGAGAGGGTGTGTTGGCTATTCTCTGTCTGCTTTCAGACTTTCTCTCTCCTTTTTTGTGCCCTCAGGACGCTGCCCTCACTGGGCCTGCCTGGTCTGGGCAGGAGACTGGAAGGCTGGAGGAGAAAGAAGGGTGTTTACACTCCCCTGCTCCCCCGCCGCCTGGCCTCAATTTGGTGGAGGTGAGTAGATTCCTTCACCAAAAGCCAGAGCTCTTGTCCAATGGCCCTTCCTTGTAGCTGTCACCTTGTCGGGACCCCACAAGCCCTCTGCCCCTGGTCCTGGCATGGTACCAGTTGCCCAGTGCTGCTGGTCTCCAGTGGGTCACCACCCTCAGTCCTGCCCCCAACTTTGAAAATCATTCTTTCACTAAATGCTCATCAAGAGTCCCACTGTTAATCTCTGTCCCTCCTTGGAGTGGTCTATCCATTTCCTGCAGGGGCTCACCCGAGACAGAGGTGAAGTGACCTACCTAAGGTGTCTTGGCAACTGAGGGGTGGAGCTGGTTTTTGAACAGGGGTCACAGGACTCCTTGTACCTGGGCCAGTCCCGCTCTCCAGCCTGAACCCTTCTGTCCAAGACTGAGCACGGGTCCCCTGCATGCATTCCTGTGGTACACCAGTGCCTACCTTGGGTCACTTTTTGGGGACTGATTACTCTTGGCTCTTCTCAGGTCAACATTATTGAATGTGTGAGTACCCCTGAGTCAAGACCCTTCACTTCTCGCCCTGGCTGGCCCCACCTTCTCCAGGGCTGTCATTGCTGACCCAGAATGCAGTTCAATCCTTTAGACGAGGAGTCAGAGCCTACCCCTCGAGGCCTTTCCTGGCCTGGGGCTCAGCCCTGAACTTTAGGGATTTCCCTGAAGCTTTGAATCTACCAAGCTCCTGATCACTAGCTAGGCAGGTGGCCAGAATATCCCTCTCTGTCTGATGTTAGATATTAGCCACCATGTCTGCCTATAGGACTATCTCTTCCCAGGTCCACCCCACCTGAACCTTGTCCAAGCTTCACAAACCACAGTGTTACCTGCCTCTGACCACCCTCCATGGTTGGGCCACTGATCCCCTGAGCTCTGCCATTCATCCAACAGTGGCAAAATTCTGGGACCTCTATCCCCTTGGAGAGGACCATAAGCCATGGCCAGATTTTGGAGCAGAGATACTGACGTCCCTTACTCCTCACCCCCATAGAAGGGAGCCTGGGCGGGACACCATGTCAGAACCTCAGGCAGGCAGGCTGGACTCATGAGCAGCAATAATGTCGTTGGGAAATAAAAGTGCTGGGCAAGGAAACTGAAGCAGAACTCTGGTGTGTTGGGGGAATGGCGATGGGCCAGCGCTCAGATCCACAGTCTCTTAGGCCTCAGCCAGTAGGCATGAGTCAAGTAATGTTACTGGGGCACCGAGGGTCTCCCGTGGGCCCAGGGCCTGACGAGGCTGAGCTCGCAGGTAGAGGCCTCGTTACTTGAGTGCACAGGACCCAGGGGCGTGTGTGCACAGGTGGGAGAGCAGGGGCCTACAGGGACTGGTGGGCCTTCCCTCCTGGTTCCCCGCCTACTTCCCTTGTTCCCTTGTGCGGAGGGAACCCTCTCTCCTCGCCCCTATCTGGTCTGTCAGGGGGCTCTTATAGTCACAACTTCCTCATCCTATGTCATCCTGGAAGGATCCTACGGCCTCCCCAGCAAGCCACATCCCAAGTTGCAACAATTCCGACTTCGTCTAGTATATAGAGTACGGGTGTGACATATTTCTGTCCCCTTTGGGGACATCCCTGTGGAGCTGCTGGGCACTTGGTTTAAATTCTGACTCTGCATGCTCCACCCCCACCCCCACCCCTTGCCCCTTCCTGGGCTGGAATGGCGGCTGGCAGGGCTGCCCTGAGGAATGAGCGGGAACTTGACCTGCCGAGGAGGGGCTCTGCACATGGGCCACATTTAGGCTGGGACCCACGTGGGCCACGTGACTGCGTCATAAGCAATCCAGAGACCCCGCATTCCCACAAGAGCTGGAGGCCGTGTGGCCGGAAAGAACATGGGCTCGAGAGTGGCGCAGACCTGGGCTGGAATTTGCCTTCATCACTTCTGAGCTGTGCAACCTTGAGCGCCTTGGTTATGACATCCGTGAAAGGTGAAGCTGCTTACCCCTCCCTCACAGATGAGGAGACACCATTATATACAGAGTGGGAAGCAAGCCTGTTAGCAGCTCCACAAAAGCGGAGGGCGGTGAGGTCAAAGGCCCCTGGGGCCAGCTTCACCACTGACCAGCTCAGTGGCCCTGCAATGGCTGACCCCTGGTGAGCTGGTGGGGCTGGGGGCTGGATTTCTCTGTGCCCTGGGCATCTAGACCCCCCCCTCCCGAGTCTTCCTTCCCTGTCCCTGCTGCAGCAGGCTGGGGTCCTGGACTGTGGGTTTGGAGATGCCTACTGGGCGGTGGGAGGCAGACGTGATGGCCAGAGCTCCTGTGAGGGAATGAGCTCTACCTTTCGGGAGCCCAGATCACAAGACCAGCAGCCGTGAGGGTCAATGCGTGTGAGGAGGCAGCAGGCTTGGTGGGGGAGGAGAGAAGCCAGCCTGCTGAGGGCCCTGCCAGAGGGACTCCATCCTCTCATGGGAGCATGGCCAAGATGAGAGATGTCCCGGATGGAAGCCAAGTATCGGTCATTGTGTCCCGGGTTGGGGGGAGGGGCTGGAGACTTGGACCCGCAGCATCCTTGGCAGTGGGAGCAACTTGGGAGGTGGGGAGCGGGGGGGAATGAGTCCGGGTGCTGAGGGGAATCAGAGTAGGTGCCCCCACAAGTACAGCAACAGCCCTTCCCTCCCCCCAGCCCCCATCTCTAGAGGAGAGGCTTGGTCTGCTGGCTCCTTGGGCCCCGGGCTGGCCTGGCCTGGCCTTCCCCAGCAGAGGAGAATCAGTGTCTGTCCCTGAACACTCACCCTCAGCACGGGGCTGCCAGAAATTCTGAAGGCAAAAGCTGAGGAATTCAAAGCATTTATGACTTAGCAGGATTGTTCCCAAACTGCAGGCATCTCTAAAGAAGCCTTCTGGATTTCATGGTGGTTGCTTCTCAGCTCTTCAATCCTGGTCGAGGGCCCCCTGGGTCCCACTTTTCAGGGCTGCCCTCTGGCCGAAGGGTCATGGCCTCCTCCGGGAGGTTGGCTGTGTAAGGCATGGGTGTTTGCAAACCTTGCAGCCTTCCCAAAGGTGAAAAGCATAGAAACTGGAGTCTGATGCTTCTAGCCCTTTGTAAAGGGTCCTTGTGGCCACACCACTTAACATCTCCAGGTTTTTTGCTCATTTTTCACCTGGCTTGCTACTCCTGAGAACCTAGGGCAGTGGGTTTTCTAGAGGAGAAAAGCCTACCTGAGCAGAATAACATACACGCTTTTTTCTAGCAGCTGTCAGTTTCTCTTGAGTATGAATGGCAGCTGCTATCTTCTTATAGATTCTGCCTCTGGTCCTTAGGCCCAGTTGCAGCTAACTGGCCCAGGGCTGGGCATGTGACCCACACAGGGCCAGCGATTAGCATTCAGGTACCGGTTGGGAGCCCTGCATCGGTGTCCTAAGCTATACATTCTGTGCACAATGGCAACTCACTTTCCTTTCTATATTCCCACTTCTCTCCCACTCCAGTGCAGACATCACTGGCCAGGGAAGAGTGCAGGATTGATTAGTAATGTCTGCCACAGGTGTGCGAGGCACGGAGTAAGCCTGCTATGGTTTGACAGCCCGGTCCTAGGCTCGGAGGAGCAACAGTAATAAGAATTCATATCTAACACGGAACGCTCAGCTTTACCCAGTGTCCACAGCAACACTACCATTCAGTCCCCTTGAGAAGCAACCGGTGACGCAATGGTCTTGCTCAGTCTGGGATGGTTGCTGACATAGCTGGAGCAGAGCTTCAAGCCTGAAGAGGGTGAGGGGAGAAGGAGATGCTTGAGTCAGGCAAGCAGAACCGAGTCTCATACTTAACATGGGACAAGCCCTCCTTGTATCTCACTACAAAGAAAGAGACTCAGAGAGGTAAAGTGACTTGCCCAGTTGTGCACAGCTAGTGAGCGCCAGGCCTTAATCCCAGGTGCTGTGCTCTAAGTAGAAGTTCCCAGGGGTTCTGGCTGTCCCTAAAATATGTGCTTGTGCGCTTCTGTTTGGGTCTATCCTGGGTCAGTGTAACTTGACTCCCTGACACTTTGGGATAACGTACGTAAAAGGAGATGGCTGCTAGATGATTTGCTTGCTTTCCCCTGGAATTCCACTGTGAAACACTTCATGGAGCAATTGTAAACGTTCATCAGTGCACTATGTAAATATGCATCAAATCAGCATTCACGCAGGGGTCTCCTGCGTGAGGAATCCCGGTTGAGAATGGAGGAAGCAGACACTTTGGGGGGAGTCCGTTGACACACAAGCACAAGCGATGCCAAGAGAATTATGTGCTCTCCGCAGGGTGGCCAGGCTGGGCCTGGACTGTGGGTCAGGATGGGTGTCACGACGTTTCTTTAGTTCGCTGCCGCTGGGCCTATAGCTACTCCCTGAAGCAGGTGCAGGAGGCCTCCCCTGGCTGCGGGGTGGGGGTGGGTAGGGAGGCAGATTGGAAAGGGTGGTGGGAGGGATCACAGGCGGCTCTGGAAAGGCTCGGTTATTAAAGACCCAGCGTCTGGCTGGAGCACCTGGGCACTTTGATGGTGGCGCCCTCCTCCCGTCTCGTTTGTCCAGCTCCCAGGCCTGAATTCCTGCCTCCACCCATGCCCTGCCCTGTGGTTCTCCCGTGGGGCTCCAAGGCTGTCTGCTCAGCCCCCTCTCTGAATGATGCCACCTCCCTGTGATCTCAGGCCTTGCTTACTGCCCGGCCTCAGCCCTACCTGCTGGAGTCCTCCTGCCTGAACTGTTTTCCAGCCCGTGTGAGCCTCTCCTGTGAGACCTCAGCAGTTCTGGCTGCTCTTCCGGGCACAGCAGTGCTCAGCCACCCTCGCGCCCACGCTCATTTTCCCTCTCCAGACTCAGCTCGTCTCCTGTGTTCTGCCCAGAGTGGGACAGTCCCCCTGAGTCGCCACTCCAGGGCAAAAGCAGGCCACTTCTTTGCTGGAGAAAAAGTGAGACTCTCTCAGCTCTTAACACCTGCGCCCCTTCCCAGGGCACCCCAAGTAACCAAGTGTTTGGCAAGAAAAGATACAGAACGTACCTTCAAAAGAACATCTTTGGAGTTTTCAATCTTTGTTATTTCAGCTTCAGAGTTTCCTACAGCTGGTTAAGGAAAGCTTCACCAGTCCCCCCTCTGCCAACCAACTAACTAGATACACACATAAAATAAAGGCAGGAGGAAACACGTATTTGAGATGTTAAAAGGAACACAGTTGGAGTCAAGCCTCATTGATATTGCTCTTGACCCCTATCTCTAGCCTGTGTGGCCCCAAGAAACCGGGCCTACAGGATCATGGAGGCAGCAGGGAATTGTGGGAAGAATGAAGCCCTCAGAGTCAGAGTTTGTTTTGAGTCCTGGCTGGTGAGCCTCTTAGAACCTGATTTCTCCTCTCTAAACCAGGGATAACAATAGCATCTACCTGAGAGGTTGCTTGCTGAGATGTCTGCAAAGGCCAACGATGTGCCTGACACGTGCTTGGAGTCTAACAAGGGCTTGTCTACAGTCTTTCTTTGACCTCTGGGGCTTATCTCTGAATCACAGCCTCTTGACCAGAAAGGGGCTTAGAGCTGAGCTTTCCTGAGAGGGAGCATCTGTTCCTTGGCAACACCCTTAGCTTTGGCAAAACATGGGTTCTCCGTGGCACAACCAGACGGGGTCTGATCGCAGAGACGAGGGGATTAGCAGGATCCCAATCCCAGCAGGGACTGCAGTTGGATGGGGTCGAGTGGAGCAGAAGCATGGCTTCCGTGTGGGGTCTGAATCGAGGGGCAGGGGAAAGTAGCAGGGCTTGGAAGTCACTAGACTATACACACATGGGAATGAGGGCATGGCTGTTTTGTTCTCTGCGGTATTCTGTACCTAGCACAGTGTCTGGCCCTGTCTTTATTGAACAAATGAAGAAGAAACGAATGGCAGCCTTATCAGTTGGAGCCTGGTTGCTTCAGGAATTCCTTTTCAAAACAAGGCAAAGGAGGCCAGCTGTTGGCAGGAAACGGAGGCCCTCTGGCAAACAGACGGGTCTGTCTGGATGCAAAGCATTAGCGAATGGTCAGGCAGCACGGTACTGGATTCTAGCAGGTTCTATGGGCAGGCAAAGAGACTCTGGTCTCTGGATGATGGAAACCACTGAGGGTACTGGGGAAGGCCTGGTGGATTGAAGAAGTTAGAACCTGAGCTCTAGAGCCAGACTGCCCAGAGCCCAGCTCTGTCACCCATGAGGCGTGTAGCCTGTATCCAGTACTGAACTTCTGTGCCTTTACTTTTTCCTTTCTAAAACAGGGATGGTAATAGTGTGCCACAGGCTTGTTGAGAGGATTCAATGAGCTTATTTTTAGGAAGTCCACCCTAAGTGTTCGGTAAGCACCACTGTTGATATTATTTGAAAGGAATGGGAGATTTTCTGAGCTGTGTCTCAAGAGACAGAAGCAGGGAACAGGTGCAGGCTGGATTCGCCCCATGTGAATCTGGTTAAGAGGTCATTGCAATATCCAGGCATGAGAGGATGGGGCCTAAATTAGGGGAATGATTGGGGCCTGAGGAGAAGCTCGATGCAAAACAGGTGGTTCATGAAGAAGCAATCAAGAGAACGGATTGGCTGTGGTGGAGGGGAAGGTCAGAGGAGGGAGGAGGAGAAAATTCAGAACTCCTTTGTGCATCTGAGAGCGAGGGTGCCCTGGTAGGAGACAGCAGCTCCGGGAGAGACAATGGATGCCTAAAGAAGGAGCAGGTAGGGGGAGGATAAAATTCAGCGTGGGCATGCGAAGTTGGACTTGGGGTAGCCCAGTCACAGGGAGATGTGACACTGGAAATGCCCAGCTAGCTGGGTGAGATGCTGGGGCCGGCGGGGGCGGGGGTGAGGGTGNAGATGTAAGAAGTATGGAGGCTGTACCTAGGTGGCGTTCACATCTGGGGGCTTTGTGCAAAAAGCAGTAGCCAGAGAGTGGGGAAAAGCAGAAACGCGTGGTGTCTGTGAAACCTTGGTAGCTGGGTTCCTGGTAGGAGGTGACGGGGAGCGGGGTCAGATGCTGCAGAGCCAGGAAAAAAAGGAGTCGGGACCAGCCCCGTGCGTAGACAGCTGACCACGCCGAGAGCAATTTCAACTGCTAGAAAACTGGTAGTGGCTTCTAGGGTTCATAAAAGGAAGAAGGAAGGGAGGAAGTGGAACCAGGAGGAAGTGGATCTGGATACTTCCAGGAGCACATCACAAGAAAAACACGAACTGGGGCACAGAGTGCTGGAGAACCGGCTCAAGCACAAGTTGTTTTTCATCTTAGAAATCTGCATGGTGTGGAGTGCAAGCCAGGATGCTGGAGGAGAAAGGAGCTGGCCCTGGAGGAGGCAGGCGGTGAGAGGGGCAGGCTGGGCACTGAGGCAGGGAGAGAGGCAGTGGGGTGTTGAAATGCTATGGGGAAAACATGAAGCAAACAGCTTTGAGTTGTTGTAAAGGGAGAGGTGAAGACGTGGTGCTGGGAGAAAGTAGGCGGAGGGGCATGGGGAGAAGATAGGGAGCAGGTGTTTGGGGAGATGAAGTGAATCCACGAGAGATGGAGGAGGGTTCACAGAAGGCAGGGAGTATCTAAAGGCAACTGAGTAGTCAGCTGGTACGTGTCCAATCTCTGATTTTCTGCAGCAATTCCATGCTGGGGAACAAGAATAAAAATGTCCACTAGCGGGGTATGATTGGGAGAGGCAAGGGAACTTCGAGTGCAAGGATAGAGTCAAAATGACTGGCAGTGGAGTCCAGACTGGATTTTGGAGTCCTGGCTCGCTATTTGTAGGGTGTATGATTTCTCAGCAACAAGTAAGATTTGAGACAAATGACTGAACATCTCCATTTGGCTTTAGGGTGAGTTGGGTGCTTTCCTGTAGCAGCAAATCTGTGTGGAACATGAAATCACTGATCCTAGGGGCAAATGCCTCTTAATGATTATGTGGCAGCTGGGGCTGGGTTATTTTCTGGAAGAATCTACCTAGGGCACCTCAGATGTATCTGGTCCTATCTTACCATGTCACTGAATTATTTCAAATGAGCTGTGTCTGTCACCCACTTCCACTGGGGTGGAAGAATCCATTTGGGAAGGGACTCTGTACTTTCTGACCTCATTTTGTGCATAGAGAGGGGCTGAGCTCAGAACAGGAATTCCATGAATATTCCCTGATTCAGCTGCATCCTGTTCATGCACACTTTGGGGCCTGGTCCACGGAGTTGACTGGACTCTTGTCCTGTGGTGTTTTGGTGTCCCACTCCTCGATGCTAGGGCGTATTTATCATGGGGGATTGGAATCATCATGAAAAGAACAAGAGAGAAGCCTGTGTCTTTTTTTTTTTTTAACCTTTTTTTTAATAGTTTATTTTCAAGTTGGTTTCCATATAACACCCAGTGCTCATTCCCTCAAGTAGCTCTGTGTCTTCTTAACAAAGAGCACTGGACGTATGCAGGTCAGGAAGCCATTTAATCCGGATGGGTAAATTTTATGAATGAAAGCAATTTGGCAGGTCCCCTGATTAGGGTGGTTGCTGGTGGGCTCAGTCTCTCACAGGCAATGACCTGGTCATGGGTGTGGACAATATGCAATTCCAGTGTGGGAGAGTGGGGGCATTATGGGAATTAGCCAAGAGAACCAAAGATGCCAGAAGTTTAGGCTCAGGCATGGCACATGGCATGTTAACCACCCATGAGTGCCCTGCCCTAATGGGAGACTCAGAACGTGGTCGACGTGAGGGCCTCGGTAACCTAGCTTAGCGCATGCTCACTGGTCACCATGTTATCGTCCATTATTGTTTTTCATTTTTGTTTATTTTTTTGAGAGAGAGCGTGAGTGAGCATGAGCAGGGTAGGGGTAGAGAGAGAACCCCCAGCAGGCTCCATGCCATCAGTGCACTCCCCACCGTGAGATCATGACCTGAGCCGAAAGCAAGAGTCTGACGCTTAACTGACGGAGCCACACAGGCATCCCTTACTATCCATTATTTTAAGCCAAATGCCCCCCAGTTCTGCGAGAGTTGATATTCTCCAATATCATGATGAAGGGGGAAAGATGAGGTAACCTCTGAAGCTTGAGTGGAAAAAGGCTTTCAGGAGCTGCTTTGCAGAAACACTGGCGGGCATTGGCCAAAGGGCAGGTGTGTGTTTCTGTGGGCAGGCGGTGCGGCCATTGTTAGGGTTTCCAGGAAGACATGTAAGGACCTGAGAGTCACGCAGCCCCAACCCTGTCTCCCATACCAAGCAAATGTGTAACAGATTAAATATTTGTCTATTGTCCTGTCCACCTCAATAAAACATGGCACTCTTTAAAACGGTTGCCTTAATGACGTTTGTGTATCTTGGAACGTGGCCCTGGGCTAACAAGTCGCATCTGAAGATGTGAAAACATGAAAATCGATAACAAGAAATGAAAAGGCTGTTTCGCCGACAAAGCATCATTTATCTTAATCTGCGGGGCTTCTCAGAATTTCCCAAGTGCCCTTTGAAATGCCAGCGACAGAGCTGGGGACCATGTATATGCGGAAGGCCCAGGGGAGTCGTGGAGGCAGAAGGGCCGATTGCTGGGGCCCCAGGAGCCTGCTGGGGAGAAGCATTGCCCTGGGGCAGGCATCCACCAGACTGGTTTCTAACCTCATGGCTCCCCACCGGGGGCTTCCAGGGATACTTCTGGGATTTCAAAACTCTTTGTGAAAATAATATACCATAGGAATGAAAGCTATTTCACAAGCCAGTAACTGTGGAGCAGAAGTGACCCACTTGCAGTAGGCATTCTATAAAGCGGTAGGCATTGTAACAGTCGTTCACGCTGGCTTATAGGAGTTGGGAAGATAAAATTATTATTCCAGCTCTAGGAAGCCTATCCCTTAGCTGACCTTCGGCTGGAGGACCCCATGCCTGCCTCCCCCGCCCCCACCCCGCTGAATCCACACAGGGATCTAACAGCAGAAGTCCTCTGAGGTGAGGAGGTGGAAACACTGGCCTCAGGGATCAGCTTTCTGGTGGCAGTCCTTTCCTTTGCTTCACACACACGCCCTCATCCCGTCTTCCGGTTCCCTTACCTCTTCTCGGGGGACCAAAGTACAGGAAGGTTGGAGATGGCTTAGGACCTCCTGGCCTCCCAGCAGCCCCCGGGGGGTGGAGGATGAGGCTTTCCTAAGCACACCTCGGCTTCCAGCTCTTGGGGGAGACCAGACAGGGGGTGGGCAGAGGCCCTGTCTCCTCTCCTGATCTTTGCTCTCTGGCTGTCCCCGTGGTTTGCAGATGGAAGGCCAATCTCAGACGCCATTATTGCTGACTGCTTTCTCCACGGTGGCCAGAAGGCTTGGTAACATACACTGCTTCCCCTGTGTCTTATAAAACCTGCAGGCCTCTGACACCTGGGGTCGGATGCCGCTTGTCCCTACCTCACACCTTGCACCCCAGCCAGCCTGGGGTTTCCTCCAGGGAGCCAAGTCTTCTCCTGGCTTGGGATCCTCACATGCGCTGTTCCCTTGAACGACCAAAGCTCCTCCCTTGCGGAGGCATCACTTGAAAACAGCACTTTGCCGGTGGCCTCTCGACTGCAAAAGCAAGACCTCTTTCACAGGTTTTTGTGCTTGTCTTCAGTGGTTGCCGTAATTCATAGGCACCACTGATGTGTGATGATTTTTTTGTGTGTGTTCCCCAGTGAGCGCCACAAGTTAGCCTCCTTTGTCAGGGGACACGGCATGCCTAAGACATTGTAGACAGTCAGTGTATACTTGTTGACTATCTGGCCGGCTGGTTAAGTGAATGGGTGAGCTGCACAGAGAGCTGCAGGTTTCTCGGGGCGGGGGCGGGAAGCAGGTCCCATGGTTGGAGGCAATCTGGATGTGCCTTCGTCTGTCTCCCTGTAGAAGGTCACAATAGCCTGTGTGTAGGGGACTCTGTGATGATCTCCAATTAGGAAGGAAAAGGCAGGGGTGCCTGGGTGGCTCAGGTGGTTAAAAGTCTGATTCTTGGTTTTGGCTCAGGACATGATCTCGCGGTTCGAAGGTTCGAGCCCCACATCGGGCTCTGTGCTGACAGCATGGAGCCTGCTTGGGATTCTCTCTCTCTCTTCATCCCCCTCTGCCCCTCACCTTCTCTCTCTCTCTCTCAAGAATAGATAAGACTTAAAATTAGAAAAGAAAACAAAAGGCAAAAAACCACAAAGCTGTAGGAAGTGAGTTTAATTTTCTTTAGCCTCATGTTTCCAAACTTAT
The DNA here is from genome assembly GCF_008692635.1 of Crocuta crocuta. Classification (NCBI taxonomy): domain Eukaryota; kingdom Metazoa; phylum Chordata; class Mammalia; order Carnivora; family Hyaenidae; genus Crocuta; species Crocuta crocuta. Next base: position 7,406,670 of record NW_027529526.1, read on the forward strand.
TTAAATGTGACATTTTTTCCCACCTAACATCAGTTAACATCCTGCAAATGTACTTTAAGACCTATTTCACTGTTGGCTTCCTACTTGGGAAACCTGAAACCCAAGATCGTCAGGCTTGATGTGGCCTGTGCACCCTCCTGGACACCTACGCACGCATTCACACGGGCCGTCACCACCCTAATAAAGCAGCTAGGCTGAGCAAATTCTGGAGCTAGGCTGGGTTTATATTTTTCAGGGAAAAGAGAGGAAAAAACAGTGGACATTTGGTGTTTGCAGATATAACATGGTGTTTGCAGATACAATCTTGTAGTTACGACAGTGAGCAACTTGTACACACTAACTTGTCTCTTGCTGAGACTTGAATCTGTAAGTGTTGGGAAGCTGGTGTGTGGACACAGGTCCCTTAGTGGCTGAGTCTGCCTCCTACATGGCATTTGCGTCCCAATGCTCTTCTCCTGTTCTTAGTATTTTCTTGAATTTTCCAATAGACCTAAGTGAATTTTATGGGTGGAGATTCCATGCAATATTAGCATGAGTGAAGGTTTCATGACATATCCTTCTTGCGGAGCTGGGATGTTTAATGAAGGCAAGCTTCCTGAGGTAGAGCTGCATTAGATGCAGCGGGTCTCAAATTATTTTTGATCAGCCCCTGCTTGGGGCAAAAACTGCTTGACCTCCCAACTCCTTCCAGTCTCATTTTCCAGTGGAAAAATAAATTGGTGATAATTGGGGGGGAAGTGGATTCTGTATACGTTTGCTTTAGCACTGGAGTATGGGCAATTCATATTTGAACCACAATGTATACACATCTTAGAGTCTGGTCACTGGAAAATTACAGTTTTAGAATCCTGTTGATGCAAATAAGTTTCAGTATACTACAGAGGGTTAACCAAGCAGCCCACAACAAAATAAACTGATAATGATAAAACTAAGCGGGCAGTAATTCATGATTAGGAGGTACTGAATGTAGCCATTGCAAATCGCAACCAACTCAAGGCAACACTGACGATGTGCGGATAGAGTCTTCTCCCAGATTTTGGGACTGTCGGCTCTGTGCCTGCACATGGGAAATGGGAATTTGTGGATAGAATGGATGAGCAGAGCATGGGGTTGTAGCAGAATCTACAGGCTATATAGTAACTATTCGTAGTTTTTTAGTCAATTACAAATTAGCAGCAGTAGTAATGGGCACAAATGAAAGCTTACTCGAACTCTACACATTCACTCACCGTAACAATCTAAAGGAGCCCTTTAAAGAAATTCAGTTCAGTTTACAATCTCACTTAAAGAAGTTTTAACATCCAGTGTAAATCTCCAAGATGCAGTGTTAAGAGAAAAGAGCAGTATGCGTGGCCCTATGCATACTATGTTATTTATGTAAAAACATTTTATATATGTGTTGATGCATTCTATGGTTGGAATATCTCTGGAAATGAATATGCAAAACCAGATCAAAACAGCTGCCGATAGTATCAGCTGCTGGAGGAGAGGAGGGAGGCAGACTGAGGTGTTTTACTAGATATTCATGCTTTTTGAGTTTTGTACCATTTATAAGTGAACTATTAAAATTATCAATGAGTGTAAATTTGGAAGAGAAAAGCAAAAAAAAAAAAAAAAGCTTACAGAGACCTGATTCTTGGTTTCTTCTTTTGAAAGAGGTGAGGATTAAGTGTGGTTTATTTGTTGTTCTGATGTCTTTCTCCACCTTCAAAAACATGGTCATATATTCAGCAGGAGATTCTAGAATCTGCAGGAAAACCTCCAGATGAGGTGAGATGACAGACTCGAGCCCTAGGTCTGGGCAAAGATGAGGCAAAGACCTCCATCTTGAGACACAGTATTGTGACAAATTAGCCCTGTTATTGAAAACCTCCCATACCATGTATGTGCAAAATATAAAAGGAGCGCTCTTAATGAGGCCACTCGTACCTTGTATGTTTGCAGCATGACTATAAAGAAAAAAGGACAACAAAGGAGACAAAATTCGTATAGCAAAGCATGTTTAAATGAATGCATTCCTCTTACTGCATCCCGCTCTTGGATTGCTCAAGGGGACAAAGCATTGGTTTATCTTGATTTGCTATCAGGATTCTTAAAAAAGCACAAACAGAAATATTACACTATTTGGTGTTTCTTAATGAAAATTGTAGTATTTCATTAATCACGTAAAAAGAGTTGTATTCTTTTACATAATTGGCACAAGAGTACATTGTCTTTCTATCTTCAAAGCTCCTCACGCGGAGGAACAATGATTTCTTAGAAAAAAATATCCACGGAAACATGTGGTGTATCTAAATTTTATGGGTTCTGAGTTACCACAGATAGCAGGAAATGTGTTGAAGCTGGAAGGAAATCTTTGGGACAATACGGGAGACCCAACTTGTTGTGGGTGGTGGTGGTGGGGTGCTGTGGGCTGTAGACAGAGATCAAAATTAATTCCTCAAACTAGAGGTAGGCTTTGGGCAATGAGCCGAAAGTAGTGACAAAACAGGCACAGACTTCAGGCAGGTCTACAGGCTGGTGTCCATCTGGCATGTTTAGGAAAAGTCTATAATGAAGATGTAACATCAGAACGAGTTATTCTTTACCCCGAGGCCTTGGTCCATGGAAGGGTGCAAGCGTGAAGTACCGCAAGCCCCATCCCTCTTCTGGGGGCGTCCCCCCCACCATGTCAAGTGTACAAATGCTTCCCCATGCTTCCTGTCCTTCTGGTCACCCCCACTTTGGCCCCTTTTCTATTCCCACAGAACCCAGCAGCCTGGGACTACCAGAGGTCTATATTTCAGAGCTGGGTTCACGGAGAGGGGATACTAGTTACTATAAGCCCGCGAGTAAACCCACGCAAGGAAACTGCTCGGCTGGGGTCTAAATGACTTACATTTTTCCTCGCCTGAATTAGCTGCTAATTGCATGTGGGCAGACTTAGCCAGAAATGGTCTAAATGATCAATTAGAAGGCAAAAAGGAGTTCCTTTCTTTAAAGTTCAAGGGTCCCTGTTGAAGGGCCCTACTTCCCAAGCCACGCTCACGTGGGCCTGCGCCCAGCGCTCCGTGGTGCCTGAGGAGACCGTGCATTTGCCTAACGATAATGAATTGAGTACTTATTTTGCAGGAAAATATAGGGCACTCCCATTACATGCAATCAAGCAAAAAGGCTGCAGAATGTGCCACTCCATTAATTTTAAACAGAATTCTTCCCAAATGTCACCCTGAAACCAGAGAATGGGGTTATTACAAATCTGAAGGAATTAAGAGTAATTTTCATTTGTACAAAGTAGTGGAGGGACAGGACTGCTGCCACACACACACACACACACACACACACACACACACACACACAATTCATTGACTTCAACTGGATGTGCCAATTTCAGTGTGAATCACTCAGCTTTGACAAGGGCGCCCAGAGGGGCGATGGGCAGGCTCCTGCCATCTTTGAGGATGCAAGTGTGCAACCTCAATTACAGACTCATGCAATGGGCTAGTTATTAACAAATACGTTTAAGGAAGAAAAACCCATGGTAGCCTCTGGCAAGTCACATAACCTCTCTGAGCCTCAGTTTCTTCATCTGAGGATTATAATCCTCCAAGGGAATTATAATACCTGCTTCAATGGGGATCCTGAGTGTTAAGGAGTTTGAGGATGTCAGAGTGCTTAGCGTGGCACCCGGTGCCTAGTTTACAACCATTAGATGGTAACTATCATCTTCGTTTTTTATATGCCAAGGGGAGTCTCTTATGCCTAAACTGGTTCCCAAATCGCACTGGGGAAATCTGGAGCTGGCACCAGATGGGAAGAGTGGCTGGGACAGTCCCCAGGGCCTGGGAGGTGGGCGTCAGCCCATCGGGTTACTGATCATTTCCTTCCTAACTTCAGCCCCGCTCTCCCTGGGTGGTGGCTGGACTGGCGGGAGGGCACACAGCTGGACACGGGAACAAGCGGGTTAAGGTGGCCGGGCAATGGGCCTGGGTGCCCCTCACTCCACGTTCCGGTACTTGGTGAAGAGGTTGTACAACACTCTCAGTGTGGACTTCAGGTCACAGTTGACAATGTCTGTGGAGAAAACAAGACACACGTTGCTTCAGTGAGGCCACCGAGCCCAAGGTAGATGTTCCTCCTGGTCTCCCTCCTTCCACCACCGGCCTCGTGTGCCCAGCGTGGTCCCGGGGTGGGTGGGTGTCCCCTCGCCCACAGGACATCATTCTGTGTTTCCGGAGAGTGTTCGGTCCTGCTGGGAGAGAAAAGGCACCCCCGGCGAGGCCACCAGAGGCAGGTGGGTGGTGAAGGATGGGCGGTGTGTGCAGCAAGAATTTGGAGCGAGGGGCAGAGGTGCCGAGTGTGGGGGGTCTCTCCTGGCCCCAGGGCATGTAGGCTTTACTCTGGAAGCAACATCTCCGGGTGAGGGGGCCCTGCCCCATCCCCTGAATCTCCCTGGTCTCTGGGGCTCCTCAGCCTTCAGCCTCGGCCACGGAGCCAGCCAGGAGGGGGGGGGGCGTGGAGGGCCTGGGGCTATAGCTGTGGGACCAGCACTGAGCGGCCTCTCCTTGGGCAGGGAGGGCCCCTGAGGGCACAGAGGCCCACGTGGCAGAGTCCTCAGTAGACAAGTGTCATCAGGGGACAGGCTGATGACATCCTTTGAGGCTGGGAGTTTGACTGTATTTTCAGGAGAGTTCCGCCCTGGGTTCCCCAGCTTCTGTACAACCATTTCGTCCCTCCCTCCCTTCTCTGGTTGTGACTTGAACCCTCTCCAAGGCCCTACCAAGCCCCCTATCTGCTCCCCCTGAACATGCTCCCTCTGAGAGCTGTCCTTTGAAGAACTGGGGTAGAGAAAACATAAAAAGAATTCTTTTTCCTCTTTATGAGGGCATATTTAGGCAATTAAATAAGGAAAAACAAAAGAAAAAAGAAAGGGAAAGCAAAAGGCAGGAGACTGGCTACATTCAGCGAATGTAGGCTGAGGATTACCTTGCTGGAAGGAACTGGGAGCTCAGTGATGGTCATGTGGGGCTTCCTGGGTGAGATTTCACTGACCTGTACGTTTATGTTGTATGCACCTTTCTGTATATGTGATGTTTTTCACCGTGAGAATGATTTTTAAAAACCTAACTACGCAGAGGGTCAGATGAGGTCAATGACGTCAGAGAAAAGAATAAATGCTCTGGGAAGCGGGGAGAGCTCCCTCTGAACCACTGGGCAAGGAGGGGCTGGGGAAGAAGTCCGAGTTCTAACCACGCCCTGGTCAACAGGAACAGGGATCCTTCTAGATCAGGCAGTGAAGGAGGCCAGCGGCTCCAAAAGGCTGGGGTGTGGCTCCCAGGTCTGAGCCTTGGGACCGTTGCAGCTGTGGCTGTCGCCGCTAGGCATGCTCAGGTCCCAGTGTCCAGGCTCTGCAGAGATCAACGCTGACTGGGCCGCAAGCCTGTGGTCCAGGGCAGGGAAACCTCCTCAGGGCTGCCCCAACCTCTTCGTAGGCCTCCTCCCAGCTGTGACCAATCCTGTCCACTCTAGCTGGGCTCGGACCCTGCTCCAAGGTCTCTTGCTGATAGACCAGGGTCTCCCAGGGACCGCTCGAGAGGCATGGGGCTCAGTTTCCCTTTCTGCTCCCATGTTGGTCCAGGCACATATTGAGCTTCTTTCCATCTAGGGCCCTGTCCAGTGGCTCAGCCAGGCTACCTTGCCCTGCCCAGGTACCCTCGGCCAGGTGGAGTCCTATGCCCTGTGGGCTGATTCCTGCTTTTCCCTGACTGCTTGCTGTTGCGTAGTTCTTAAGTTCCACTAAGGTCAGACATTCAGACGTTAGTCAAGGGAGGAACTGTTGGAAAGCGGAGAGGGACAGAGGTGAGCTCAGCAAGGGAGGGAGCATGAAGGGAAGGTAGCGAGTCCCGACTGGACTCCTCAAAGCCTCTTGCCCTCTCTAACCCAAGCTACCCATTGTAGGTAGACTATTCGATCTCTGGGTATGGTTGGACAGGATGTACACTGCACAATTCCAGGGTGAATCGTTCACATATCTGCAGCATCATTACCATGGGCTGTAGCATAAATGGTGCCCCTTGAAATTGTGCAGCCCATAACTTGTATGGCCATATAATTATTTCATTTCAGATAAGGTCCAAAATCTTAAATCACGACTTTGCAAAGCATGATGTGAACCTGGCCCACCTTTCTAGTCACACTCCCTGCTCATTCACTGTGCACAGGTCACATGGACTTCCTTTCACTCCCTCCCCTTGGCTGCATTTCTCTATCACCTTGGCCTCTGCACATGCTGTTGCAACATCTAGATTACCTTTCCCAAATAGTTGACCCCTGATCTTTCTGCAGATCTCAGCTCAAAGCACTGCTTCCTTAGGGCAGCCTTCCTGACCCCTGGCCTTGGTGAGGGTGCCCTGCTTTATGGTCACAAAGCCCCCATATCCTCCGTAGCACTCCCTCCAGTTCTAAATTGGTGATTTGTGTGCTCATCTGATGAAATGTCTCTGCCCTGGACTGTGTGCCTTGATCACAGCCAGCTGGTTTTATTTTGCTTCTGTGCCCTGCCCTGTACCTGGCATGCATAGACCTTGAAAGATATGAATAGATAGATGAATGAATGATTGCCCAGGGTCATGCAAGCCAAGGAAGAAAATTCCAGGAAGAAGAGAGAGCTGATAGGGCTCCAGGCTCCCACAAGGGTAAGACTGGAAGGTGTTCCCAAGGGACGTGGCTCTAACCGGTGGCTTGGGAGAGAGCAAAGCCATGTGCAGGTGGAGGCCAGGTATTAGCCACAGAATGGGCAGATGAGGAATGGAGGCCATGGGCATGGGCACAAAGGAGGGACTTGGGAGCTGATGGAGGACAGAGATGGAGGGAGGAGGACTTGTTCTCCCCTTTTATGGAAAGATAAGTTCTGAGGTTTCTAGAGAAGGAAAATGCCCATGATGGGAGAATGTCTCAAGCTGACCACTTAATTTTAATGCCTGCTCTGGTTTGAAGCCCATCTTCATGACAGCTATGTAACCCAGTTAAAGTCACTTGACTTCTCTGAGTCTATTTTCTCACTGGTAAAACTGGGTTTATGAAAAACATCTAGAACACATGAAGGCCTCCCTACACAGTAGTTTCCTTCCCCTTTCCTGTCTTTGCCTGTTAACAGAGCTGTTATGTACAGCTGCGCAGTCTGTGTACTGCACAACTCCAGGGGGTACCATTTACATAGACGAGGACACGCTCCCTGGGAAACTTGAGTTTCTTCTTTCTGTAGGCCACCACCACTGGATAGGCCAGGTGAAGAGTAGGGACTACAGTCAGAGACACTGACAACTGTCTGTTCTCATCAAGGAAGCCAACTACCACACAGTTCCAAGCAGGTCAGTAGAGAGAGAGGCTCCAGATTCCTGGGAATGAACTGTGACTCCATGTTATATAAACAGACCCTCTGGAAAGCCCTGGCCTAATAAATTGTGCGATTACTAACTCAGTACTGCTCTAACGACTGCTGTGTGCTGGCCCAGAACCCCTCTCTGGGAGCAGTCTGAACGGTGGAGCCCCTGGTCAGAAACAACCAGAGCTTGTTGGCCGGCCGGCTGTGGCCGAGGGAGAGACAAATCAGACCCCAGGCTACTTTAGGGAGGAAATAGGGAGAAAAGGCTCCCCGTTTGCCCCTCTGACTTGGTGGCATTAGTAATTCTTCTCATTCATCAGCCAACCGTCCAAAATGAGTTCATTGTTCTCTACATGATGCAGAAGTCAAAGTGGGGTGGGGAACTCTCTTCACACAGTCTTTACAGAGGGACTGGGCCGTGTATGACCATGCCCTCCATGGACCCATCTGTGCCACCAATCTCCCTTATCCCCACCTAGGGCATTGCTGAGGCCCTTTCTTGGAAGTTTCCCTGCTGGGTCCTCACATCTCTTGACCAAGGTGGGAAGACATCTGGTAGCTACCAGGTGGAGGATGCTGGAATAAGATGGGCAGCCACGGGCCAACTGGGGGGAGCCGGCCTCCGTCCCACTCCCACTGGATCCATCCTTTGGAGATGGGTCCTACTGGCGTCGGCCTGCTGTCCTATCCGGTGCTCTTGCTCTTTCCTTACGTATTAAAAATATTTAAATAAGATGAACAACCAGAAAAGTTCATGTAACCTACATGTGTGGTTTTAAATGCTTAGAAGAGAAACCCCATGTAACCACCACCCATGACAGAAGTAGGACATTGTCCACACTCTCAAAGAGCCGCCTCCCTGTCTGGTACATTCATTCCTGTCTGGCACTAGATTTCTTCAGAGTCCCCACTTGGCTGTCATGGTAGAGTCTTAACCATGTTCAGTGATGCGTCTCCTTGAATAATAATAATAGGGTAGGCAAGTGCACTGGAAGACAGGTGGTGTGATCCCCCAAGTAAAAAGCCATCAGCTTTGGGGCTCATGGGTGGCTCAATCGGTTAAGGGTCTGACTTTGGCTCAGGGCGTGATCTCATAGTTTGTGGATTCGAGCACCGTGTTGGGCTTTGTGCTGACAGCTCGGAGCCTGGAGCCTGCTTCAGATTCTGTGTTTCCCTCTCTCTCTGCCCCTCCCCTGCTCATCCTCTGTCTCTCAAAAAATGAATAAACATTAAAATAAAAAACTTTAAAAATTAAAAAAGCCATCAGCTTTATGCCAGTATTTCAAGTGCTTCACTGGCCATGAACGTGATGCTAACACTTGGTGTACTAAAAGTTTAGGAAGCCTGGGCAGCAAAAGTCATCTGAGATGCAAACCCAGTTCCCAGAAGGTTTCAAGGTACAATGGAACTTTGAACGTCAAAATCTGGTCATAAGCTTATTCTGGTCATAAGCCTCTCTCACCTGGCAAAGATAACCAGTATCCTGATTTTTATAGTGATTATTTCCTAGCTCTTCTTCATAATCCCACCAGCAACATATGTACTTTTAAATATCAGATTTTAGTTTTGTCTGTTTCCATTTTTTTATATATAAATGGAATCTTTGACATGTATTCTTTTGTGATTTCCTTATGCAAAATTCTGTTTATAGGGTTCATCCATGTTGCATGAGCCATTCATCTGTGTAAATGATTTTGAGGTGTAATTTGTTTTATTGAGATAGAACCATAGAACCATAATTATCCAGCTCTAATTTTACAGTTTTTCAAGAATAAGTGCTTCTCAATTTGTCCTCTACTCATGGTCAATATTCAGTGCCTTGAAGTCATTTTTTATCCTTTTGTCTAGTTTTATACTTGCCTTTTTGCATAGAATAATCACGGAGCTCTTCATGCCACAGTAACTAGAAGTCTTTCCCCTGACTTGTCCATTCATTTGTTGTCATTGTTGTATATTAATCCATGGTGTGACTGTTCTCTAATTTATCTTGTCTGTTGGGATGTGCAGTCCAGTCTCGGCTATTATGGATGGTCTTGGACTAGTTTACTTCCTGGTGTATGGACATGCATATATATGTGTGAGTTACTGCACCATAGAGTGTATTAGTTTCCTATTGCTGCTGTAACAAACTATCATGTATTTTGGTGGATTAAAAACAACCCAAATTTGTTATCTTATAGTGCCAGAGGCCCAAGTCCAAAATGGTCTTCTCTAGGGTGAATTAAGGTATCAGCAGGCCTGTAATCTCTTTTGGAGACTCCAGGGAACATTAGTTTTCTTGCTTTTTCTAGCTCTAGGGACTAGCTTCTGTAAGCCTGCATTCTTTGGCTTGGAGCCCCCCTTCCTTCTGCAAAGGCAGCAATGACTGTTTGAGTCTTTCTCATGCTGCCTCATTCAGACACTGAGCCTTCTGCTTCCCTGGTGATTATACTGGAACTATCCAGATGCTCTGAGGTAACCTCCTCATCTCAAGATCCTCAACATAATCACATCTGCAGAATCCCTTTGCCACATAAGGTAACATATCAGGTCCTGAGGATTAGGACGTGAACATTTTGGGGGCAATCATTCCGCCTACCACACAAAGCATTACAGATCTTCAACTAAATAATATAAAGACAAACTGTTTTGGAAAATGGCTGCATTTATAGTCACACCAGTAGTTTCTTACCAGTAGTTTCTGTTGCTCCACATCCTTGCTAACACTTAATACCATCAGTTTAAAATTTTTGCCACTGTCTCGTCTGCACACTACCTCCTAAAGGAATGAGGAAGAGAAATTGAACCATTTCCTGTATTCCCAGCCACTAACCAAGTCCTTCCCAAATGAATTGAGCCCTTGGACCTCAGCTGCTGTCGCCTGCCTGGCTTTTTAGCATTGCCTTGAGTCTGGCCCCAACTTTCAGAGTCTTTAAATTTTAGATATTCCATCAATCTGATGGCTGACCTACACGCTTCATTCCTGCCTGGAACTAGATTTCTTTGGAGTCCCCACTTGGCTATCATGGTAGAGTCTTAACCATGTTCAGTGATGTGGCTCCTTGAATAATAATAGGGTAGGCATGTGCACTGGAAGGCAGGTGGCGTGATCCATCAGCTTTACGTCAGTATTTCAAGTGCTCACTGGCCATGAACCTGATGCTAACATTCGGTGTGCTAAAAGTTTATGAAGCCTGGGCTGCAAAAGTCATCTGAGATGCAAACCCAGTTCCCAGGAGATTTCAAGGTATACCGGAACTTTGAATGTCAAGCAGTGTGGCAGAGAATGCATTCCCCTGACCTTAAAAACATTTGCCATGAAAAATGCCTCCACCACAGTGGGTCTGATTTTGCAAGAACCCTCAAAGAATTACCCATGCTGGCACCTTTGTAAAGTCTGCAGTATTGACTACTGAATCTACTTTACAGGTAGAAGCACAGAAGCCAGAGGGAATGCTGGGCTATATACCTCATGCAAAGTACAATTTCACAAGATGCCATTTCAGTTCTCCTTTACGCACTGGAAATTTTCAGTGCGGGCATGATGCCCAGGGTAACAGCAAATAGAGCAGATGTGTTTTTCCATGGCCACGGGTCAGGAAGTTCCATATTAAGCAGTTCAGTCAGTAATTGTATGAGAAATGTCCTCTAAATGCTGAAATAGCCCTGTAGGTTAATTGATATTGGGAAGACTGTCTGTTCTGAGGGAAATAAATGCCTGAAAATGGACGTATCAGGAGGAGTCCTTCTCATCGGTGACCAGGAAGTTTCATATTAGGCGGCTCAAGAACATGGAAAGAGAGACGCTGGCCAGATCTCTCCTCTCCTGCTGTCCCTCCTATTCTGAAGTGGGGTGCCCATCATCGGGCCCCAGGGCTCAGAGTCCATTCCTAATGGCATTAGGATGGCCCAAATGACCTTGCCAGGAGAGGGCCCCTAAAAGGAGACCAACCTTGCTAGAGGCAAGTGGCAGTGGCCGGGTGCTCAGAACAGGTGGGAATTAGTGAGAATATGGGGTTGGCTTTTGTTGGCCAGAGCTGAGTTAACAAGGTCTGTGATGACGCATGACCCAGGGACACAATGCACATCTTCAGAATCCACCTCTCTCCTCTGGTTTTCCTGCTTTCTCCTCCAGCTTCAAGAAAGGTATTTCTACAAGACACTGCCCTTAACCCTTTTCTTTGCATGCTTTCCTCTTGTCTGGCTTCCACTAAGTGGGAGACTTCCAGTTACACAACCACAGCCCTGATCTTTCCCCCTAACTGTGGTTCTATTTGGTCAGTCCGTCAGGACTGACATCCTTATGTCCCCTGCCAAGCCTGCTTTTCCTCTGGGTTCCCCGGCACTGCTGATGGGGCCCCATGTCTAAGTATCTGTTCTTCACACTGCCTTCCAAATGAGCTCTCTGGAACAGAGCTCCAATCACATCGCTTGCCTGTGTAAGAAACTTCCATGTCTCCCACGACCTACAGAATAAAGTCTGAACTTTCTGCCTTAACATCAGGTCCGTCCGGGACCTAGCACCAGTTCATGTTATCCTCACGAACCATTATTCGATTCATATTCTTCATATTCCAGCTGAATGGGGGATAGCTTAACGTTGATGATCAGGTGGCAGGTGCTATGCATCAGACCTCATCACCTTTAATCTTGTCATGTGTATGTCTCTAGAAGTTCTGTTTTTAGAGACACGATGAGTAGGCTCAGAGATGGTAGGTAAGTTGCCCAAGGCCACACAGCTGGCTAGTGGGGTGGGGACTGGATCCGGCGCTGTCACGAGCTTAGCCACATGCTCTGCTCTCTCACACACGGAGCCCCTGCCCTTTCCCCAGGCAGGACTTTAGCTCACACTGTCCTCCATCTGCGATGCTGCCTCCTCTGTCCTGATGTCCAAATAAAAGCCCTATCTGATCTTTACGGTTTAGCCCAACTTTCACCATCTCCATCAAACTGTGATTTGCCCAGACTGAAGCGATGTCACCTCCTCAGTTCTCTCGCTCTCTTAGCCGTCCCTCTTTCATGGCAGTTGCCACAACTGTCAGTCTGTCATGGTTACGGGGCACATCTTTCCTCACCCCTGAGTGGCTGCGAATGCCTTGAGGTCAGGGCCAGCACACCCCTCTTGGTATATCACCATCTGTGGGGTCTCGGGCCCACTGGACAGTCAGTGAATGACCCCCCACCCCGGAAGTGGCGGTGTGGATGGAAGCACGGGCACAAGCAACAATGGAGAATGAACGCACCCAACCCCTACTGATCCACTTTCCTTTAAATTTTTTTTTTTATGTTCTATTTATCTCTAGGAGAGAGAGAGAGAGACAGCGTGAGCAGGGGAGGGTCAGAGAGAGAGGGAGACACAGAATCTGAAGCAGGCTCCAGGCTCTGAGCCGGCAGTCAGCACAGAGCCTGACGCGGGGCTCGAACCCACGAACCGCGAGATCATGACCTAAGCGAAAGTCGGATGCTTAACCGACTAAGCCACTCAGGCGCCCCTGATCCACTTTCCTTTAAACAACCAGGCAAAGGAAAGCAGAAGGGCCCACAAATGGAGAACAGAAAATTATCTGCAACAAAGTGTTGACTCACCAGCGCTGATAAAATGGAATATTTCTGTCAGTAAGTCAATAAACATCCCCACCAAGAAGGCTCCCGGGAGAAACGTGCCTCCCATATGCACAGGGGCACCCGCTCTAGGACTGAGCCTGGGAAGGCTGCTCCATCTGCATTTTTACCCCAGTCTAAGATTTGCGACCCAAGCCCAATACATCAGTCCTCATCTTTGGTAGAGTTGGAGGGAGCCGAGAATGGGAGCGGCAATTACGCTCTGAGCAGAGCTGCCGGTGACAACTCCTGAATCCTCCCCCTGCCTGGCTGGGGTGCAGCAGTTTGACAGGTCAGCAACCTGCCCAGGGCCAGAAGAACCTGGAAACTGTAGCATCTCTGCTCGGGCCTTACACCGCAATCCCGCGTGTGGGATCTTTATTTGCAGTCACAAAAGATCTCTAGGACTGAGCAGCTGTACCCCGTCCCACCTCCCCCTGAAAACGGCAAAGAAGACTTCAGGGAAGAGACTGTTCCCTTGATATTCATCCAACACGAGGCTTGCCCTGTGCCCTGAACACTGACGTGTGGGGTCTTGTCGCAAACCCAGGGAAGAGCAAAGTACCTTCTGGCCGTGGTTTTGGCTTTTCCAGTCCCCCATCTTGCATGAGCTCGAAGGCAAAGGAGACATTCAAGACCTGGAAAGAGAAATGTGGTGCCTATGTCATTGTGCATGGATTTCTGGATGCCTGGAGCTCCTGGGGCCTGACCCTAGGAAGCAGAAGATGCAGCACTACAGCCAGGGAGCAGAGGCTGAGTACACATGATCTTAGCCAAAAGGCCGAGAAGCGATATGAGGCTGAATAAAAATGAGGCCCTCAGAAGATATGAACAGACACTTCTCCAAAGAGGACATCCAGATGGCCAACAGACACATGAAACGATGTTCAGCATCCCTCCTCATCAGGGAAATACAAATCAAAACCACACTGAGATACCACCTCACGCCAGTCAGAGTGGCTAAAATGAGCAAATCAGAGAACTCTAGATGCTGGCGAGGATGTGGAGAAACGGGCACCCTCCTACACTGTTGGTGGGAATGTAAACTGGTACAGCCCCTCTGGAAAACAGTGTGGAGGTTCCTCAGGAAACTAACAATAGAACTCCCCTATGACCCAGCAATAGCACTGCTAGGAATTTACCCAAGGGATACAGAAATGCTGATGCATAGGAGCACATGTACCCCAATGTTCATAGCAGCACTCTCCACAATAGCTAAAACGTGGAAAGAGCCTAAGTGTCCATCAACAGATGAATGGATCAAGAAGATGTGGTTTATCTATACCATGGAATACTACATGGCAATGAGAAACAATGAAATCTGGCCATGTGTAGCAACATGGATGGACCTTGAGGGTGTTATGCTGAGCGAAATAAGTCAGGCAGAGAAGGACAAATATCATATGTTTGCACGTATAGGAGGATTAGGAGGAACTTGACGGAGGAACAAGGGGGAGAAGAAGGGCGGAAATGGTGGGGGAAAGGGAGAGAAGCAAACCATGAGAGACTCTTGAATGCTGACAAAAACTGAGGACTGATGGATGTGGGGGGAGGGGGGATGGGCATGGAGGAGGACACTTGTGGGGATGAGCACTGAGTGTTATGTGGAAACTAATTTGACAATAAACTATTAAAAAAAAAAAAAATGAGGCCCTAATTTGAAGGAGAAACAAGGCTACCAAGACGGGTGGGCCATGTGGAGTGTGAGCTGGTTGGTCCCAGCTGCCTGTTGGTGAAAGGTTCGTGGAGAAGTTCAAGATCTCCCTGTCCTGCTGTGTTCCCAGGTCAAGCACCAGGACTTTAAACTTAGGGCCATCACCATGGACAGTTGAGAGGATCAGATGGCAAAACACGTTCAAGAGGCAGAGAAGGGTTATCTGCTTTGGACCAGATGTCCCTTGTCTAGCGGGCAGGCCGTGGTACCCATGAGAGGCATCGGAACCAGGCTGAGTGTAAGCCTTAGGTCCGGCCAGCTTTGCAGCCACCCTCTCTGTCATGTCTGGGGAGAGAGGAGGCTGGGCTGTGCCCCTGGTGGGAGCATATGGCTAGGGGCTCGGGACCAGACTGCAGCAGGAAGGGAGGGCTGTTCCAGATGCTTGGCGGCCTGCAGGTAGCTCTTTCCCAACTCAGCCGTTCATCAGAAAGGGCCCTGCATCCAACCGCAGAAGCCTGTGGACGGGTGGGAAGCCGCTGTCCCTCCTCTGCACTGGGCGCAGCACAGGTGTGTGCAGATGAATTGGGGGGTATGCGCTGGGGGCCTCCCTTGAGGTTCCTTCCACTTACCTTCTGTTCAAAGCTGTCCGGGGTCAGGAAGAAGCTGTGCAGGGGCACGAAGTAGCCCTCCAGGAGCCCCATGAGCAGCACCAGGTACACCCCATCTGCAAACTGGAGGGAGAGGGCCGGGTGAAGGCCCTGGGCCCCTGAGCCCTCCGAGGCAAGTCCTATCCAGGGCACCCCTCGGCTATCATGTCAGCACCCCGAAGGCTCCATCCGCAGGCAGGCTGTTGGCTGGGGTTGTGGGGCAGCGGCCTGAGGCAGGAAGGTGAGCTTTGCAGCAGACCCCACCCAAGTCTAGCTGGTCCAGCACAGGAGGCACGGCCATGGTCTGGGCCTCAGCTGATCCCGCCTGACCTGAACGCTGGGCATGTGCTCGTCCCTGATCTGGCCTGGGGACCTCAGAGAGAGGTCCGGTGTGGCTCTGCCCCTGAGGGACTCACAGTCTAGTAGGCAGACAGGTGTGGAGGAAAGGCAGCAGCGCTCTGATGGAGGTGAGCACACTGGCCTGTGTGAGATTGACAGAGGTTGGCCGCTCCCCCTCAGGACTGCAGGGAAGGTGTCCAGAGGTGGCAAAGCCTGAACGGAGACCTGAGGGATGAGGAGGAGCCAGCTTGGGGGGGGGGGGGGGGG
>NW_027529526.1:7422549-7477979 GCF_008692635.1 Crocuta crocuta
GGTGGGGGGTGGGGGGGGGGGCGCTGGGGGGGGGGGGAGGGGCAGAGGGAGGAGGGAAAGGGGGTTCAACGCCCCTGGCAGGGGACTTACACCCTATGAACGGAGAAGGAACTCTAGTGTCCCACAGGCCTGGGCATTCTCCTTTGTCACCTCTCATTTTATTACTGTTTGAGAGGCAGCAGAGCCTATGCTGGCCCTAGGCCTCCAGCTGTCCTGCTTATTAGCTAGCTGTGTGACTTGAGAAACTTAGGTCACTTCTCTGTGCATTTTTCTCATCTGTGACATGTGGAGAATGATAAGACAGCACCCACTCTAGAGGGGCTTCATGTGGATAAAGCAGTTAACACGTGCAGGGTGCCTGGAACACTGTTTGGCATGTAGGCGACCCTAAATGTTAACTATTGCTATTACTGGCTCCTGTTGACAAAGCGCAGCTGTGTGCGGAGGCCACAGCAAGAGGCAGAGGGCCTGGTCCCTTCTGTCCAGGACAGTTGGGACCCGGTCTGAGGGACGGTAGACTCCTGAGCTAAGCAGGAGGTGCGGGTCTTCTGCCGGGAGGGCAAAGAGAATGTGTGCTGGGCAATCAGTGCAGGCTTCGTGGAGGCAGTGGCAGGCCTATGGGATGAGGGACATTTGGGACGAGTAGCCCTGCCAGGGGCAGAGGATGGTCTGAACAAAGATCTAGAGGTCAGGGGCACCTGGGTGTCTCAGCTGATTAAGCATCTGACTTCGGCTCAGGCCATGATGTCATGGCTCGTGGGTTCAAGCCCCCTGTCAGGCTCTCTGCTGTCAGCACAGAGCTTCCTTCTGATCCTCTGTCTCCCCACCCTTCCCTTGCCCCTCCCCCACTTGCACATGCATGCAGGCGCATACACACTCTCTCTCTGTCAAAAATAAATACATTTAAAACATTAAAGATCTAGAGGTCAAATGGATAACTGAAATTAGAGAACCTTTTAAAGGAGGTGGGTCCCCAAGTCTTTGTGGGCATAACCCCAGTTGTTGAAGAGTTCTTAAGAGCTCAGAGTTCTTGGAATCAACTCAGGAAACTTAAAACTAGACAGAAGTGCCTAGAACGTGAACTGGACCATGTCTGCTGGGTGACCAACTGGTGGGCTTGTGGCTCAGGCTTCGTAATGGGTGTCCTGCCCAGCCTTGAACTTGACCTAGGAGTAGCTTCCTCCCTGCTTCCATCCAGCTGGGCTTCAATTCCAGTGGGGAGGGCCTGAGCCTGACTCATCCCCAGGCCATGCCAGGGTGAACGGGAGAACAGACCCCAGGGTCTGTGTCAGAATCAAGGCCCTCCCAAGGACCTAACTAGGCCTCTTTTTGGCTGTGGCTGACCTGACTGAAAATAAAAGAATCAAATCTGTCTACTCAGGGGCGGGCCCTGGGTTAGGGTCAAGGCTACTCACAACTCTGAGTGCCACTGACTTACTGTTCCCACCCTCGACTGCTGGTTTGGATGCCTTGGTGGTTGAACTTGCACACAGACCCCAAACATGCCTGGCAGGGCCTTTCTCTCAACACTCCTTGCCCGTGAAAACTGAAGTAGGAATTCTAGAACTCATTCTAGCTCTTCTGAGGGCATGTCACTTTTCCAGAGGGTTCCCTGTCTCCCAAAAGAACAGATAAAGCTCACTTTATAGAGTACAGATAGGACACACTCAGGTAGAGCTCAGTGACAGCCCTGGAAATCATTTTGAAACATAACAGGAGGTGCCCAAATTCTCAAAAGAAAACCATACTTTAGAAATTCATCACAGAGGAAAGAGGGTTGGGGAACAGGGTATATTGCAGTCTTTAAATATTTTTTTTTTTTTTAAAATGTTTGTTTGTTTTTGAAGGAGAGAACAATGGAGGAGCAGAGAGAGAGGGAGACACAGAATCCAAAGCAGGCACCAGGCTCTGAGCTGTCAGCACAGAGACTGATGCAGAGCTCGAACTCACCAACTGCAAGATCATGACCTAAGCAGAAATCAGATGCTTAGCCGACTGAGCCACCCGGGAGCCCCATACTGCACAGTCTTAAAGTATCTCTTGATAAAGATTAATTATAAAGGTGGGGAAAGCTTTACAGTAGAGAAATCTGGTGGACACTAACCAAGTGACCAAAGTTACTGTCACCAGGAATGGAACTAATGGACAAAGTGCCTGAGAACAGCACAGTGTTATGGGGGTGGAATTGTCACTGAAAATTCATAGCCCGAATCTAATCATGTGGGGAAAAAAATTGAGATCCTATGAACCTAATGGCCCCACACTCTTCAAAAATGTCAATGTCATACAAAAAAGGGCTGAGGATTTGTTTTATATTAGTGGAAAGGCACCCTGGCAGTGCAGGGATGGGGACACTTGGAAGAGTGGCTGTTGAACAGGGCCTTGCCCCCGACCCTGCACTCAGGGCTGTCACCCACCTGGGTTTCCAGTTCTGTGACCTCCAGGTTCAGTTTATTCAGGTGCTTGTTCACAAAGGTGATGAGTGTCTAAAAGAGAAGTATAAGCCAGGCATTGAGATGGAGACTCTTGCCACTGCCACACCCTGGAGGCCACCTCTGCGACCCTACTGTGAGGACCAAGACCAGTGTGATAACACAAGGCCCAACCAAGGGTGCCGCGCCAGGTGTCACTGCTGAGCTGGGTGAGAATGAGCAGCCTGTGAGGCTCTTCTGCAAAGCTCCTGGAGTTCACAGGAAAGGCTGGCCCAGGATTTGTGGTCTCCTTTCCTGTGGGATTCAAATAGCCAGTCCCAGGACTGTGAAAGGGGCAGGGAGAGCCGAGAAGGCAGAATAACAGGTGTAGTCCAAGCCTAGGGTTGGGGGGCCAGAGAAGAAATGACCTCACCGGGCCCCTCCTTCCAGATCTTTCTAGGGGCAGGTGCCTGTGCCTGGGGAGGAAGGAGGGCTGAGTGAGAAGGGTTCAGTGTGGGTGGGAAGACAGGGTGCTTGTAGCCTCAGGAAGCCCCAGGAGACGCTGTCATCCTACGGGAGAAGGGAGTGGGTAAGGCATTCAGTGGGAACAGAGGGATAAAATGTCCATCAGGTGGGAAGGCCCCGAGTTTGCAGAGAGCTGGTGAGGACACCGTTTTGAGGAAGCTTGCAGGCTGCATGCGCATGTTCTAATGTTTTGTGCTTGTTCTAATGTTTTGCACGCGTTCTAACGTTCTATCTGTCTCACTCCCCTCCCTCCCAGGAACCTCTCACTCACCTTTTTCACTACGTTGAGCTTGTCTGGTGCATGGTCAAACAAGGTGTCAAAGGCATCACGTTCTAGAAACACAGGAGAATGTGACGTGGAGCAAAGACCTGCTTCCTGGTGGGGAACCCCACTCGAGGGCCCGGCCAAGATGGCCACAAAGCCAGACATAGGCAAAAATTTTTTGATGCATGAAACAATGTTGGGGATTCTGGAAACTGGGTTTGGGTAAATTTCTGGGATTGATTCTTCACTTAGGGGCTTTCTCTGTTTCTGTGTCCACTTTTTAGGTCAACCCTCTTTTGGGGTTGGGCTTGGGGGGCTCTTTCCGGCAGTTTGACTTGGGATTGCTCATTTCTCTTCACTGTTTATATTCACCACATCATGATTTAGTCTCGTGTGTTTCTGGAGCTTATTGAAGGTAGAGTGTTACCCAAATCTCAAATCACTTCACCCGCCAGGATACCCACAACAGACATCCTGGTAGAGTGCACGGATGACCGGATTGGGGGCCTGGGAGCCCCAGAATAGAATATGTGCTCTTCCTCTTGACTGATCTAGTCACTTCGACCTCTGTGCCTCCATTTCCTCTTCTATAAAATGCCGTCTGAAAAACAAACCTCCCCCAGGTCTGTTGTGAGGATGAAAGAGAAGGATGCATGTGCATGTGTTTTGTAAACGTTGAAGTGTCTGCTGATCTGAGTTTATTAGCATTACTGTGATATTGCAAACATTATCCACAGTATATACAGCATCATAAAATAACAAAGCTGTGCCCCTTGTCGGGATTTTCCTTGCTGCAGCCCCCAGATTCTCTGAACTGAGAGGTAAGATAATGGATAGGATCTGAGGCAGGGGGTGAAGGGAATGTCCAGCAGGGGCCCGGGGCTGGGAAGTTTGGTGGCCCGGGGCCTGCCTTTTTCTGCTCTTGCGCCGATGAATAAATCTGAGACTGCCAGACGGGTAACTGAGGGCTCTAACATTCACACCGTATAAACAAACCCCAAAGTTATGGGAAACTGGAGCGGGATGATGTGTGATGCGGGAAAAGGGAGAAGACTGCTTCTAGAAGGGATGGACCGAGTGGGGAGAGTGGACTTTCCCAAGAGTGTACGTACACCTCTTTCCTTCCACAACACACTTAGAGCAGGACAGCCCTGAAAATGCCCAGGACCCATCCAGGGCCCGGCAGTGTCAGGGGTCTGGCTACTTACAGGAGGACTGGGCAGCTGTGGTTAGTTTTCCCCTTTCCACCAGTAAGCCGACCCTCCCTTCCAAGTGGCCCTCTCACTGGGCTGTGCAGACCCACAGGCAGGAAGCAAGCTGAGTGCCTGTTCTTCCCAGCTGCTGCAGAATTAACTAGAAACCCGTGGCAGCCACCCGCACCAGAGGATAATCTTATGCAACTCACCATGCCTTCCGGAGAGAGCCCTGCAGGAAAAGGAGAAAGAAAACAGTATGATTCTTCTCTCTTTGCCCTTCACTGACAAGCCCACAAAGCTTCCTTCCTTGGCACTTTCTTCTGCACTAAGTCTCCAATTATTGGTAGTCTACCCTACGGCCACCTGTTTTTCCCTCTGCCATACAGACAGACACGTGTTTGCACAGAGCCTGGGGTAAGTGATAGTTAAAGAACTATTTTCTTGGGGCGCCTGCGTGGCTTAGTCGGTTGAGCGTCCGACTTTCGCTTGGGTCCTGATCTCGCGGTTCGTGGGTTCGAGCCCCGCGTCGGGCTCTGTGCTGACTGCCGGCTCAGAGCCTGGAGCCTGTTTCAGAGTCTGTGACTCCCTCTCTCTCTGACCCTCCCCTGCTCACTTTCTCTCTCTCTCTCTCTCTCTCTCCTAGAAATAAAAATAAAACATTTAAAAAAAAAAAAGAACTATTTTCTTGCCTTAAGTAAAATCACACCGTTGCTTATCGTTAAGAAGGAATATCGGACTCGGGGCTTCAACATTCCCAACCACTGCACAGCCCAGGTTGTGGGGCACATCCGCTGAGGGATGTCAGCTTTATCTTTCTCTAGTTCGTCCTGTGATTCCCACCAAACTGCACCTGCCATTGACTCAGAATTGGTTCCTCAAGGAGGGCAGGAAATGGAACCATGCTCCTACCGGTGAAACCCCCAAGTACAAATAGCACAAACATCAGAACAGACTACTTAGGTCTGAATCCCACAGAGACACTTCCTGTGTGACCTTGGGCAAGCTACCAAGGCTCTTGGGACTCCAGGTCTCTCTTCTGTCTAAAATGAGGATGATGATGGGGCACCTGGGTGGCTTAGCCAGTTAAGGGTCCGACTTTTGCTTAGGTCATGATCTCGCGGTTCATGGGTTCGAGCCCCGCGTCGGGCTCTGTGCTGACTGCCAGCTCAGAGCCTGGAGCCTGTTTCAGTCTGTGACTCCCTCTCTCTCTGACCCTCCCCTGCTCACGCTGTCTCTCTCTCTCTCTCCTAGAAATAAATAAAACATTAAAAAAGAAATTAAAAAATAAATAAAATGAGGATGATGATAGTAAATACCCCAGTATTATTCAGAGCATTCAATGATTTAACATGCAGAAAGACTTTAGCATAATTCCTGGTAGATAGTGCTTCGAATGTTTTTTTCTCCATGCGTTTCTGGTTCTTATTATATTGGTTTATTCCAACTGTGCATCTGTCACCTCCTAAATGATGACTTGTGGGCAGTGTACTGGAAAGGATAATGAACTTGGAGTTAAGTGTTGGATAGACCAAGGGCAGTTGGTTCTTCACCTTTGGGATGTGTGGTTTTGGGAGGTGTGAGTGTTGCTTTGTGTATTTATTAGGAATGACAATAGATATGAAAGTGCTTCAGAAAGTGTCCTGTGTTGCGTTATTAGGAGTTTGCATCCATCCTCGTGTTGTGTGGCAAGATGGCAGAGGGAGACCACAGGAGGCAGGGCGTGCAGCCGACAGATTGCTCTGCAAACCCAAACGTCATGTCCTCGACTCCTCTCGGCTATGTCTTTCTCTTTTCCAGAAGGTGAAACAGCGGGCATGGACAAGCCCAGCAGAGGGTGGGGGTGGGGGTGGGGCAGGGAGGCACCTTCCTGCCTCCTGCCCCTCATGTAATCCAAGGCCAGCAATCAGTGTGCCTTGTGTATCAGCAGCCCTACTGGCTGCCAAGACTGGCCCCGGAGTGAGACGTAGAGGCCGTCCGATAGGCTCTCCACAGGCCATAAACCGGGCATCTTGGGAAGCGCCACTCCATGTCTCTGCTCTACTCTGGGCTCTTTTTAAGGCACACGTACAATGTGGTCCAGGCAGGCAGCACCTTGGACTTCCCTCAGCCACCACCGGAGAGGCAAGTTGCCTAGAAACTGGGCGACACTTGGAGGGCACGGGTCAGCCATGATGGGGGAAAATCCATGACAGGCAGCGCGGGTGGGCAAGGGGGCCAGCTGTTAACCACAGTGAATCCTCACAACCTCTCTGGTTAGGAAAGCGCTCCCCACTTCAGAGATACAGAAACCAAGCAAGTGGGAGAGTCTGGATTTGAACTCAAGTCAGGCTGGCTTAAAGGTCCCTGCTCTTTCCGCTTCGCTCTTGTTCAAAGGAACAGAGAGGAAAGCTGGGGGAGCAGGGGATGCTGAAAATACGCTTTGCCTGTGGCCAGGGCTCAGGCCTGCCCAGTGATCTCAGTATATTCCTCCCCATTTTCTAGCTAAGGACAAACTTCTCTGCCCCATGGCAAACCTCTTACATATTCTGATATGCCAATCGCTTAATGGAAATGAAAAATCACAAAACACCAACCTGCCACTCATAGAAAAGGGCTTTCTGGGTCATGGCACGTGACCAAATACATCAGAGTCAGAAAAGGAAGAAAATGTCCTTTTGAAGGTTCGCAATTTAAATTCAACCCCGTGTTTATGGCATGACGATTTCATGCTGGTTGGCTTTTTTGGGCATACTTTTTCCTGGAGTGCCACAAAATTAGAATTTTTCAATCACTGCTAATTCCCTCTCCCCACTTCCCCACCCAAGTTTGTACCTTAAGCATCGAGAGGCATGTTTTGAATGCATGGAAAAGGCTAAACTATAATCATTGGCTGAAGTCTAATCCCTCTTGCAATCCCAATAAATGAAAACTAAATATCAGCAAATGGATGAATTTCGGAGAAACATCTGTGTTCCATTACAGAATTGCTGGCAACAATGGTGTTGACATACTCTGTGTTACCAGTTATTTCCTCTTGGATTTGCCGAGACTGGAGGATTCCTTCTCGTTTCTGAAACGGGGGTGGGGAGAAGGGTTGGGAGGAGGAGAGAAAAATATGCTTTAGAAAAAAAAAAAAAAACAAAACCGAACTGATTAGCATTCCTGATATTGAGAAAGTTACTGCTGTTCAAGAAATGAAACCCGAGAGGAGATACCGCCAGAGGCAAAAATGAGGCCCCAGATTTCCTGGGACCGGACCATACCATTCATACTTAAGAGCAATTAGTGTTTATTCCAAACAAGTTGGCTGTTTCTTGGATGGTGAATCTTTTCTTTCTTTATTGGAAGACATTTTGCTGGAAGCATACTGTTTGCCTCCTGGAGTAATCCACAGTAAACCAAATGGAAATGAAGGCCTAGGGCGGGTCTGCCCTCCAGCTGGGGCCACAGAGGGAAGCGGAGAAACACATTCAACAGCGGGGCTGGTTGGGGCCCAGGACGGAGGCCAACTTGGAAAATTTAAACAGAGGGAGAGTTTTTGTTTTTGTTTTTAATGGATAAATAGGGGAACTTTTTGTAAGCAGTACAGTCCTCAGGTAACTAGCTTATTCTCTGAGAAAAGGGTCAGCACTTTGGAGGCCCCCACACCTACCCATCTGCCCATGCATCTGTCTGTCCATCCATCATCTGTCTGCCTCTTCCCATCAATCTATCCTCTTTATGATTTCATGAGTCGGTGTTTTCTCTGCACAAGAACCTCTGTTGGACATGAGTGAATACTGTGCAATGTCTGGCGTAATTTCTGACCTTGAACTTAGAGAACAATGAGGTAGATGAAACAGGTATGTGAGAAAGATTTCCAAGAAAGGGTCCTGGTGTGTGTGCCTGATGGGGCAGCTCAATGGTTCAGTGATTACAGTAGGACCCGCCTTTCACTCTCAGAAGTGTCGTGTGGCACCAGTTATGCGGTGGCCGCAGGCAGGGCCGGAGCAGGCGTGTTCAGCTGGGAGGGTCGGGGAACCCGTCCAAGGGGCGGAGGTCCTCGAGCTCGAACCCGACAGGACTCAGGACAGGGCCTGTCAGCAGAAGGGATGGCCCCAGCGGCTCCAGCAAGGAGGCAGAGGCAGGAAAGCACCACTGGAGGCTGTTGGGAGGGACGATGGCTGCCATTAGTTGATGGGAGTCAACGGAGTGCCAGTTTGAAATTTAAACCCCATTGTGTGGGTATGAGAGCCAGTGAAGGAGTGTCAGGGCTCAGGAAGCCCTTCTTCTTCTTCTTCTTCTTCTTCTTTTTTAATGTTTATTTTTGAGAGACAGAGCGTGAGCAGGGGAGGGGCAGAGAGAGGGGGAGACATAGAATCTGAAGCAGGCTCCAGGCTCTGAGCTGTCAGCCCAGAGCCCAACACGGGGCTCAAACTCAGGAACCATGAGATCATGACATGAGCCGAAGTCGGACGCCTAACCGGCTGAGCTACCCAGGCGCTCTCAGGAAGACCTTCTGATAGGTGTGGAGAGAGAGAATCTTTAAGTCAGGTCTCTGTAGTCAGTTCCCAGACTCCATGAGGACAGCAGTCTGGGGATGGCAAGCACTTGTCACATCAAGTTCACCGTTTACAAAGGCAGAGAAGAGTGTCAAGAAGGAGCCTACAAGTGTTAGTATTTCAGCTGAAACCTGCCTTTTCTTGATCTCCTGCCCAAACGTCCAGAACCTTCTCTTCTATTCCTAAGAACCACAGAGACTAGTGTCCTTGCAAACCACTTCTATTGAAGGAAAGGTAGGTAGAGCTGGATAAAGGTTAAGAATGTATCTGCACTAGATTTGGAAGAATGGATTATCAAAGTGAAAAAGGAAGTAAAAAAGAAAAATAAAGATATCATTTAAAAGGGATCGAAGGGTGCCTGGGTGGCTCAGTTGGTTAAGGTTAAGTGTTCGATTTCGCTCAGGTCACGATCTCGCGGTTCGTGAGTTTGAGCCCCTACATCAGGCTCTGTGCTGACAGCTCAGAGCTGGGAGCCTGCTTCAGATTCTGTGTCTCCCTCCGTCTCTGTCCCTCCCCCGCTCATGCTCTGTCTCTCTCTGTCTCAAAAGTAAATAAACACTAAAAAAATTTTTTAAAGGGATCCAGGAAGGATAAATCAAGGGTCTTTTCCCATTTTAGCTTCAACAAATATATAATTCTCACATGGGGCTCATGGAATTTGTGTCCTGGTCTTGTAAGGCTCTTCACAGACATAAAAACTCATCTTCAACTTCATGCAGAATTCAGTGCTTTTGTACAGAACGGAAAGGAAATCTCGGTTAAATAAGCCCTCACACAGCACCCAGATTCACCTCGATCTATTATTTGTTGCCTCAAGAACGCTTTTTGTGGCTCGCTCAGTGATTTCCGGCTAATTCCGAGTCCTGCTTCTGTGTCTGTTTAACTTGACAAAGCAAAACACCCCATAAAACCTGACCTGCATCGATGCTGTTTTCTGTACCCTGTCCTGGTTTTCACTCTCATGCTCACAGATCTGACCACAGAGAAATTAAACGGACAATAGCCTTCTGATGGCCTATAACTGAACTTAAAATGAGGCATGAGACGTGGGCTTGCAGTGACCACTGTTCCAAAACACAAGTCCCCCCACCCCAATCTTGAATCAGAGTTTTAAAAAATGTACTGAAATTAATTTATACATGATTGACTGGTGAAAATAATATAATAGAGATGGCTTGGATTCATTAGTAAGATGCTCATACCAGGACGCTCTAGGATGGCCACGTATCTGTGGCACACATAACGTGCTTGCCACAGCTGAGTGCTCAATCCATGAGGCCAATTAGTCCCTTTTCGCTGCACTCTGTGTCTGAACCACACACGTTCTCACTGCCTGTGGCCTTCTGATTGCCCTCTCTGCTCCTTTGGTGTAGTCTTGTCTCTTGGCAGGCAGAGCCAACGTGACTATTTCTATTATTTCTATTAATGTTTAACAAGTAAGGTACCCAGAAGGCATGGAAGAAATACTTTATCACCAGGGCACGGCCGAGCCACTGACTGAGGAGCACCCTCATGTCTTCCTCCCCTCCACCGACATCCGATCCCTGAAAGCTTTGCTTTTGTCCTAGAAACTTGGCCTGGTGGGGTCAGGCAAAGCCTATCAGCCCTCAAACCTCTTTCTCACCAAGGGATGGGAGAACCACCATACTGCTCTCTCTTTCAGAACCCCAGATAACCAGCAAGCTGCTTAGAAGGGGCGTTCTCCCTTGCAGCACGTTTATTAGAAAAGAATAGAAACAAGCAAATAGAATGCTGACCTTTCCTAAGTGGGCATAAAGTTGGAAAATAAAATTGAATTTGAGTAGGTAATGGGGTTAGGAGCAGAGTGAGATAGTCACAGGGAGAGAGCACACCCTCATTGTGGAAATTACATAGCCATATATGAATGGAAATTCCATCCAACATTCTGGAAAGGATGACTTGAGATCCCAGCCCTGCTTCTCTGGGCAGGTAAAAAGCAGCAGTGCCCTCAGTATAGGCATGGCCAGTGGGGGGCTGGCTCACGTTCTCTCTCTCTCTCTCTCACACACACACACACCTTCCTATGACAGGTTATCTGTCTCCAATATCTGTCCCTCATTTGTTTAACCAAAAAACGACTCTCCATGGCTTGTAGGCCACACACACACATACACAGGGATACACCTTTTCTCCTGATCCCACCACATACACCTCACAAACATACATACCTCACACCCCCAAATACATAGTACATACACACACCCTCTTGACGAAAACATGTAAAGCCCCCCATGAGTCTAGCCTGTACTCAAGTATATGCTCTTCCACCCTTTGCACGTGTAACTGCTGCCCACGCACAAGAGAGCACATTCATGCGTCTTCCAACATACAGCATGTCAAGGACATTCAGCTACCATTCCACTATCCTTGTAACGAGCCACCCGGCGTGCCTTAGCTCCCGTATGAACTCAGCCTCCGTGGCTCTTTAAGGGCGCAGATGTTTGTAGGCGCAGATGTTGATGCTCTTACCTGGACCACAACCACTTGGATGGAGACATGATCTGGGAGTCGGATTGGTGCCCGGAAATACTGGGACAGAGCAACCAGCAGATGCAAAATGGCTACGAGGCTCTTGGCGTGAACAGCTGAAATAAAAGATGATTTAAAAATTTGAGAATCGCCTTCCAGGTTCTAGGCAAATAGAAGCAGATACTCAAAACGTAGCAGTACCACACCCAGCGCACCTTTTGTCCCCCGACTAAGGATCTCACAGGCCTCACCCTTAGGCCCCTTTATTCTTGGCCAAGTCCCATGGAGCTACTTCTTGGATCGTGCTGTTGCCGGATTTCCTATAGAGAGCCTCTCCACTCTAACCCAGGTTTCCAGTAGGGATCCTGACAACTGCTGAATTTTGACATCACCTCAGCCCTCTGCCACCCCCATGTTCTCGTTCATTCTATTTTAATTACCCTGACCATGTCTGCTCTGCATCCTCTTTCCCTTCCCACTTGACTGTGAACTCTTTGGGTTATCACCACTACCCTTATCCTGGGGCTCTACCCAAAGCAAGCCCGCATTCAATAAACACGGAGTCAGGAACACTGAATCCTTTCCTTTGTTCAGGGCCTGCAGTCCCTAGAGGAAGGCACGAGACATCTTAAAGGGCTTTGCTGCTCTTTTGAGTATCGTGTATGGTCAGCGTAGGCAGTGCCCTTCGGGAATAGCTGGGAAACGATGTTTATGACCCAGCTGGCTTCTAGAGCTACTGAGCAACGGGCTGGATGTTAAACCACTTGTACTAGAGAAGGGCGGGCAACTAGTGAGTTGTAGATTTCACAGCAGATGAGAGGAGAAGACTGTGATGTCATGGGTACACAGAGGGTCAGGCCGACTGGAGCTTCAGTTCTGACTTGACAAGCTCTAGATTTACTGCCTCCATGACCTGGGATAGGCCATTCGAGGCCTCTGGGCCTCAATCTGCTAATCTCACAAATGGGGATTAACAGTACCTTTGCTGAAACACAAGTTGTAAGAATTCCCAGAAATACTATAGGTGAACTTCTAGCCCATAGCAGGTGCTAAGCAATGGTTGAAAATTTTTATTACCACTTATGACACAACACCTCACACCTATGCAATTAAACCACATCAACTATCTCTTCTTTCTGTCTCCTGAAAGCAAAGGTTCACCAGATGCTTTACCTGCCTTCCCAGTCGCACCAGCCTCATGGGCTTCTCCTTACAGGGAGGCATTGAGGGAAGAACAACGACAAAAATGCTCATCTTGTGTACTTGGCACGAACTGGGCCCATTATTAGGGTGTCATTCTGTCTGCCCTGGGACTGATGAGTCTGCTTTAACAGAAGCTTTAAGAAATCAGCAAGAAAAGGAAATGACTCAGACATTCCTTGGGAACTCATTAGGGTCCCTTGTTATCACTGCGATGTGGAAGAAGGTTTTCCATGGACTGTGAGCCTCAGCACAACATGCCAATGAACAGATGATCTGCTCCCATTCAGATCTTCCAGAAGACATTTTCAGTTCTGGGTTTTGGGGCATCATCCAAAGTCTCACCCACAGTTACAGCCTCGGAAAAGGCTCCTGGCCTGGGAGTGACCTACCGACGTGGCGTGCTCGCTGCCAGACAGAGGCATAATAGGGTTTGGTCTTCTGATCAGAGCTGCTTTACGTCAGTCTGGTCTCTGAGGGTTGTAAGGACATTTGCTAACTCTATCCCTTCTTCTTTTTTAATGCTTATTTTTGAGAGAGACAGAGTGAGGGCAGGGGAGAGGCAGAAAGAGAGGGAGACCCAGAATCCGAGGCAGGCTCCAGGCTCTGAGCTGTCAGCACAGAGCCAGACACAGGGCTTGAACCCATGCACCACGAGATCATGACCTGAGCTGAAGTCAGATGCTTAACCAACTGAGCCACCCAGGTGCCTCTAAGTCTCTCCCTTTTAATGACAAAATATAATGCTAGAGAAGATGTGGTCAAAAAGGTTGTTCTTACCCACTGGTGATACTGTACTCCACCTTGACTGCTGTATTAAGCAGTATTGAGCTATTTTATAAGCACCATACAGATGCCAGTCTCTGTTGAGCGATGGTGCCCTGTTCTCCTGGGAATTTTTTCAAAAATAATTACACAGTTTCTCTCTTCCTCTCTCTTTCTCTCTCTCTCTCACACACATGCAAAGATGTTAATTATTGTGTACTATATTATCATTTAAAAATCTGGAAAACACTGTAATAAGAGGATACTTCAAACTGCTGGTTTAAAAAATTTTTTTTTATTAGGCAGAGAAACCCTTTGTTTAAAAGCCATTAGGCAAAACAGATGAACAAAAGCACAAATGCTCTGGTCCCCCAGGCCTAACTGCTGCCCACCCACAGCTGTTACTCTCCTCAGTGACGCCTGAGTTCTTCCTGGCAAGTCACTAGGTTGGGCCAAGAATGCTTAATAACCACTGCTTTAATAAGTTATGGTATATCCACATAATGGAGTAATTTCCATACACTGAAAAATCACTGTTGAAACAATGTAACTATAAATATTTATAGTGCAATGTTAAACAGAAATAATAGAAACAATGTAAAGATATACATTTATGGATATACATATATATGTAAATACATATGTGTGTGTGTGTGTGTGTATACATATATACACATGTTCTTGTGGCCAAGACTTGGAAAGGAATATTTAGAAAATGAAAATATGACCGTTTTCTATTTCAAAAATTTTTTTAGAATAAAGCATGTTATCTTTTTTCTGCTTTTAATTTTTTTAGTGTTTGTTTATTTTTTGAGAGAGAGAGAGAGAGAGACAGAGAGTGAACAGGGAAAGGGCAGAGAAAGAGAGAGACACAGAATCCAAAGCAGGGTCTAGGCTCTGAGCTAACAGCAGAGAGCTGGATGCAAGGCTTGAACCCATGAACCATGAGATCATGACCTGAGCCAAAGTTGGACACTCAACCGACTGAGCCACCCAGGTGCTCCTCAACTTTTCAGTGAAGAAAAATCCTAACAATCTTTGTCTATTTGGGACCCCTCATCATTCCCACACTTGAGCATGTGTCTGGTTTTCTCCCTGATGCCAGATAGAATCTAGGGACACCATGGTCCTGCCCTTAAATCAGGATGGCAGTGTGCAGATTTAGAGGAGGGCCCAGGCTCTACTGTATAAACTGGGCTCTTAGCCATTATCCTGGGACCTGGCAGACAATTTCAAAGGAGCTGCTGACTTAGACGTAGTTCTCCAAATAGGAGTTGTGGTGGAAATATCAATTGGTGTCATTTTTTTGGAGGTAATTTGACAATAGGTATTATGACCTTAGAAATATACACGTACGATGGCCCTAGAATGCCACTCTTGGGTATTTGTGCTGAAAAAGTAACTGTGGCTATCAGCAGAGAGAACTCATTGGACTGTGTTGGTAGCAGAAAACAATCGTAAAATCTATCATTTGTTAAATATATTATGCTATAGCCAATACACTGTTCTATTAAATAATATTAAAAGTGACAGAGAATATGTAATGATCTGTGAAGATCTACATCTTCTAAACATAAACTGATCTCATCTTTGTAAAAAGAAATATGTAAGTATGTATACACACATTTAATTTACTTATGTATTTCTTACACACACACACACACACACACACACACTGAACCTGAAGGGTCACACC
Organism: Crocuta crocuta; assembly: GCF_008692635.1. Taxonomy (NCBI): domain Eukaryota; kingdom Metazoa; phylum Chordata; class Mammalia; order Carnivora; family Hyaenidae; genus Crocuta; species Crocuta crocuta. Next base: position 7,437,618 of record NW_027529526.1, read on the forward strand.
ACAAGGTGATAGTCCCTGTCTCTGGGTGGGCGGCTTAGAGGGACAGCAAGTGTAGGCTCAGTACACAGACTCTCTGGCTTTCATTTCTGGCTTCACCCCTCACCACCTGCGCGACCTTGGACGAGGATACTCCTTCAGTGAATATTACTTTGTTTGGTATTTACCAATTCTTCCAAATTCTGGGGATTCAGTAGTGAAGAAATAAAAATCCCTGACCTCCTAAAGCTTACATTCATTGTCTCTTAATCGCTCTGTGACTCTCTTTTCCCATCTGTAAAATGGGGATAATAGAATTCTTACCTCAGATGGTTGAGTGAGGACTTAGAAGGATAAAAATATGTAAATGGTTTAGAATCGTACAAAGCATACAGTAAGCACCATAGATATGTTAGCCGTTAATATTCAAATTTTATCTTATGGCTTTTTATTTATTTTTAACAAATTTTTAATGTTTTTTATTTATTTCTGAGAGAAAGAGAGAGAGGGAGAGATAGCATGAGAAGGGGGAGGGTCAGAGAGAGAGGGAGATACAGAATCCGAAGCAGGCTCCAGGCTCTGAGCTGGCTGTCAGCACAGAGCCCGACACGGGGCTTGAACCCATGAACTGTGAGATCGTGACCTGAACCGAAGTCGGACGCTTAACCGACCGAGCCACCCAGGTGCCCCTATAGTGAAAATTGTTGTGAATAAAACAAAAAGAAAAGGTAGTTCTTCCTAAAGCCCTGTATCAAGAGCCTTGGTAACTCAGCTGCCCCTGTCACCTTCATCCTGAATGGAAAGATGATACAATGTCTAGAAGCCAGAGAGGCTAGCAGAGAGGAGGGATGGAACTTCTCTCTAGGAGCTGGGCCCATCACATTCCTTAGGGAAGAAACCATTCATGCTTGTAAGTGGACATCACAGGTATCTAGCCACTGAGAGAATGAGTCCTCTGACCTAGTACTTCATCTGCATTTTGGAAATCTATCTGACAGGAATAATTCGAGAGAAGCGGAAAGAGACACAACCTAAGCCATCCAACTTGGCCCTAACTCATAGTAGTCAATAGGCGAGCAAACATCCTAATATGATTAACGTCAACACAGGGTTTAAGATCCCTATGGGATTTCCTGCCCTGTGGAATAGAAGCACGAAGACCACATGGGAATATAGACAAGATGATCTAATATTGAGAGAAAGTAACAAAACGCAGGAGAGCGAGTAAACATTTGTGTTGATAGGGACAGTAGCAGGCAAAAAAAAAAAAAGAAAAAAGAAAACAGCCAGATGAGAGTGGCAATACGAGTAATTATTTTACTCGTACACATTTCCCCAAAAGGAACGAAGGTACGCATGAGGGGCCCCTGGGTGGCTCCGTCAGTTAAGAGTCCACTTCTTAATCTTGGCTCAGGTTGTGATCTCAGGGTCCCCCGCATTTTGGGCTCCCACTTCTTGCCCTGCTCTGTGCATGGAGCCTGCTTGGGATTCTCTCTCTCCCTCTCCTTCCGTCCAGCCCCCTCGCTGACACAACTGCTGTTTCTCCTCAAAAAAAAAAAAAAAAAATTCCATTGTATCTCAATCTTTCCAAAACTGGGTTCCTTGTTAAGTTCAAAGGTGTTTTGTTTTGTTTAGAGGAGTACATGGAGATGGTCCACACTCAGGGAGGGGGAAATAGGCTGAAACAGAACTAAGCAGGGGTCTTCATCAGAAGACGTTAATGCTCATGACTATTGTGGGTTTCCGAAAGGTAGATGCAGTTCCCACACGAGTACACAGGGGCTCGAAACATTTTGTCAATCTCCCAGCGTACAGAGGCTAGGTTTATCTAAGGAAGGGCACGTCTCACTCAACGATAAATGGGTTTGCGCCCGCCCGGGGGCTGCCAGGGTCCTGGTTGGCTTCCTGGGAGAAAGCCCAGGGTGGGGACCATGGGGGTCACTTAACCGTTCTGTCCTTCTTTGTCAAACTCACAGTCCACATTCCACTTGATGCTCCTGGGAGGAAGCTTCAGGGTTTCGTTGATCTTCTCCAGGACAGTCTGCAGCTTCTGCTTCTGAGCGATCTCTGACTGGGTGACTTCAGCAACGTTCAGCTTCTCGCTCTCAAGTTTTTCTGGGGTGACAAGGGGGAAAGAGAACAGCTGTCATCTCCAGCCACAGACACCCCTAACTCATGCGCTTATTCGCTCGTCACTCACTCCCACATACACGTGCTTGCACGTTCACTCGCCCAAGTATACACTGAGCACCTGCTATGTGACGGACACGGCTTACCCCTCTGCACCTCCCCCCCCCCCCCCCCCCCCGCGCCCCCCCCTCCCNTTTTTCCTTCTCTTCAACTTTGCCTTCTGCAAGCATACTCTGGGCCCCGACTGGAAAGCCTTGTGTGCCTCCCCTGGGCAGGGCTCAAGTCTATTTATTCAAGCCATTTTGCATTGTCATATGTATGTATGTGTGTCACACTGAATCACATTTATCTCTTTTATTATTTTTTGAATTTGAGTTAGTTAACATACAGTGTAGTCTTGGCTTCAGGAGTAGAACCCAATGATTCCTCTCTTACATATGACACCCAGTGCTCAACCCAACAAGTGCCCTCCTTAATGCCCATCACCCATTTAGCCCATCCCCCACCCACACCTCCCCTCCAGCAACCCTCAGTTTGTTCTCTGTATTTAAGAGTTTCTCATGACTTGCCTCCCTCTCTGTTTTTATCTTATTTTGCCTTCCCTTCCCCTATTTTCATCTGTTGTGTTTCTTAAATTCCACATGAGTGAAATCTTATATCTGTCTTTCTCTGACTTATTTTGTTTAGCATAGTACACTCTAGTTTGGTCCACGTTGTTGCAAATAGCAGGATTTCATTCTTTTTCATTGCTGAGCAGTATTCCATTGTATATATACACATTTTTCTTTTTTTAAAATTAATTTTTTAATTTACATCCAAGGTAGCATATAGCACAACAGTGATTTTAGTAGATTCCTTAATGCCCCTTACCCAGTTAGCCCATCCCCCCTCCCCAAATCCCTCCAGCAACCCTCTGTTTGTTCTTCATATTTAAGAGTCTCTTATGTTGTGTCCCCCTCCCTGTTTTTACATTATTTTTGCTTCCGTTCCCTTATGTTCATCTGTTCTGTCTTAAAGTCTTCATATGAGTAAAGTCATATTTGTCTTTCTCTGACTAATTTTGCTTAGCATAATACCCTCTAGTTTCACCCACATAGTTGCAAATAGAAAGATTTTGTTCTTTTTGATTGCTGAGTAACACTCCAATGTGTATACATACATACATACATATATATACCACATTTTCTTTATCCATTCATCTGTTGATAGACATCTGTGCTCTTTCCATACTTTGGTTATTGTCGATAGTGCTGCTATAAACATTGGGGTATATGTGCCCTTTGAAACAGCATACCTGTATCCCTTGTATAAATACCTAGTACTGCAATTGCTGGGTCAAAGGGTAGTTCTATTTTTAACTTTTTGAGGAACCTCCATACTGTTTTCCAGAGTGGCTGCACCGGTTTGCATTCCCACCAGCAGTGAGAAAGGGTTCCTCTTTCTCCACATCCCTGCCGACATCTGTTGTTGCCTGAGTTGTTCATGTCCGCCATTCTGACAAGTGTGAGGTAGCATCTCATTATGGTTTTGATTTGTATTTCCCTTATGATGAGTGATGTTGAGCATTTTTTCATGTGTTGGTTGACTATCTGGATGTCATGTCTTCTTTGGAGGAGTGTCTATTCTTATTTTTTGTCCATTTCTTTGCTGGGTTATGTGTTTTTTGGGTGTTGCCTTCGGTAAATTTATAAATTTACCAAACCTTATAAATTTTGGATACTAACCCCTTATCTGATATGCCATTTGCAAATATCTTCTCCCATTGCATTGGTTGCCTTTTAGTTTGCTGATGTTTCCTTCACTGTGCAGAAGCTTTTTATTTTGATGAGGTGCCAGTATTTCATTTTTGCTTTTGTTTCCCTTGTCTCTGGAGACATGTTGAGTAAGAAGTTGCAGCTAAAGTCAGAGAGGATTTTGTCTGCTTTCTCCTTGAGGATTTTGATGACTTCCTGTCTTACATTTAGGTCTTTCATTCATTTTGAGTTTATTTTTGCATATGGTGTAGGAAAGTGGTCCAGTTTCATTTTTCTTTTTCTTTTTTTAAATGTTTTATTTATTTCTGAGAGAGAGAGAGAGAGACAACATGAGCAGGGAAGGGTCAGAGAGAGAGGGAGACACAGAATACAAAGCAGGCTCCAGGCTCTGAGCTGTCAGCACAGAGCCCGACGCGGGGCTTGAACCCACCAACCGTGAGATCATGACCTGAGCCGAAGTCAGACGCTTAACTGACTGAGCCACCCAGGCGCCCCTTCAGTTTCATTTTTCTGCATGTCACTGTCTTGTTTTTCCAGCACCATTTGCTGAAGAGACTGTCTTTATTCTATTGGAAATTCTTTCCTGCTTTGTCAAATATTAGTTGGCCATATGTTTGTGGGTCCATTTCTGGGTTCTGTATTCTGTTCCATTGACCTAAGTGTCTGTTTTTGTGCCAGTACCGCCTTGATGATTACAGCTTTGTAAGACAGCTTGAAGTCCGGGATTGTGATGCCTCCAGCTTTGGTTTTTCTTTTTCAAGTTTCCTTTGGCTATCTGGGGTCTTTTCTGGTTCCATACACATTTTAGGATTGTTTGTTCTAGCTCTGTGAAGAATGCTGGTGTTATTTTGATAGGGATTGCCATACCACATTTTCTTTATCCATTCATCAGTTGATGGACATTTGGGCTCTTTCCATAATTTGACTACTGTTTTTTTTCTTTTTAAGTTTATTTATTTTGCAAGAAACAGAGACAGCATCCAGTAGGGGGAGATATAGAGAGAGAGAGGAAGAGAGAGAATCCCAAGCAGGCTCCATGCCATCACTGCAGGGCCTGATGTGGTGCTCAGACTCAGGAAACTGTGAGATCATGAGCTGAGCCAAAACCAAGAGTTGGATGCTTAACCAACTGAGCTACCCAGGTACCCCAATTTGGTTGTTGTTGATAGTGCTGCTGTTGTAAACATTGGGGTGCATGTGCCCCTTTGAAGCAGCATTTTTCTATCCTCTGGATAAATACCTAGCAGTGCAATTGCTGGATCATAGGGTAGTTCTTTTTTAAATTTTTTGAGGAACCTCCATACTGCTTTCCTGAGTGGCTGCACCAGTTTGCATTCCCACCAGCAGTGCAAGAGGATTCCCCTTTCTCCACATCCTCATCAACAACTGTTGTTTCCTGAGTTGTTAATCATAGTCATTTTGACAGGTGTGGGGTGGTTGCTCACTGTGGTTTTGATTTGTATTTCCCTGATGATGAGTGAGGTTGAGCATATTTTCATGTGTCCGTTAGTCATTGGGATGTCTTCTTTGGAAAAGTGTCTATTTATGTCTTCTGTCCATTTCTTCACTGGATTATTTGTTTCTGGGCCAGTTTGGTAAGTTCTTTAAAGATTTTGGATACTAATCCTTTATCTGATATGTCATTTGCAAATATCTTCTCCCATTCTGTCAGGTGCCTTTTAGCTTTGCTGACTGTTTCGTTTACTATGCAGAAGTTTTTATCTTGATGAGGTCCCAATAGTTCACATTTGCTTTTATTTCTCTTGCTGCCAGAGACATATCTGTTTTAGAAACTTTCTTTCCTTTTAAATCTACTGGAAATGTAACTTATTTGATGTGTCCAGTTTCATGAATTCTGGGGCACCCTTTTTTTTTTGTTTTTCACTTTTTAACATCTCTGAAATCAGACTGTCTTAAAATGGATGACCTTCTAAATTGTTGTCAGCCAGGTGGAAGATAGGGGTTCTTACTGCTTCCATGTGTGTGCACTGGGTCCTAGCTCTTCACAGTGTGGTCACTTCATACCTCAAGAAGCCTAGAAGAACACTTTCAAAAAGTAGGAAATAAAAACTCTAAGGAATAGGTACACTTTGAGTAATAGTAATTGAAATGATTTTTCTTTTTCTAAGTGTTACTTAGAAAATGGTGTGTTTTAAAATCAATTGTTCTTGCATCCAATGGCATAACTTAATACTTAAAGGTCTAAATTTGTATCTGTTAAAGAGAAAAACTTCGAGTTTAATAATGGGAAGTATTATCTGCAGTTGGATTCACCTAATCTACTCTCCACAACTCATTCAGGATTGATAGAACTGACACTCCAAAATATGTTTAAAATGTCTCTTCTCTACATTTTTAAGGACCACTATACAAAAGAATTAAACCTTACAGCAATGGTTTCCCCAATGTTTATAGTATTTCTTTTATTTTCAGTATTTATATCTTATTCAGGTCAAATGTGCCTTGGGTAATTCTTTGAAGATGAGATTGTTCATTGGAAAATTTCTGCAGTTTTCTATGGATTTAAGACTTATTTTGGGGAGTGAAGGGCACCTGGGTGACTTATTCAGTTAAGCGTCTGACTTCAGCTCATGTCATGGTCTCACGTTTCGTGGGTTCGAGCCCTGCATTGGGCTCTGTGCTGACAGCTCAGAGCCTGGACCCTGCTTTGGATTCTGTGTTTCCGTCTCTCTCTGTCCCTCCCCTGCTCATGCTCTGTCTCGTTCTCTCTAAAAAATGAATAAACATTAAAAAAAATTTTTTTTAAAAAGATTCTTTTTCTGGGGTGTTTGGGTGGCTCAGTTGGTTGAGCACCTGATTTCAGCTCAGGTCATGATGTCACAGCTCATGAGTTCGAGCCCTACATCAGGTTCTGTGCTGACATCTCAGAGTCTGGAGTCTGCTTCAGATTCTGTGTCTCCATCTCTCTCTGTCCCTCTATTGCTCAAGTTCTCTCCCTCTCTCTTAAAAATAAACAAACATTTAAAAAAAATTATTTTCTGCACCTGGATAGAATGAGCTCAAGCTATTTTCATCTCAAAAGCCTGAGTATTATCTTTATCTTCTCTTTAGTTGCCTAAGTCCATCATTCTTTTGTTTATGTATTTTATTTTTGTGAGAGAAAGAGAGAGAGAGATTGTGCACAAGTGGAGAAGGGGTGGAGAGAGGGAGTGAGAGCAAGAATCCCAAGCAGCCTCCATGCTGTCCATCAGCCCGATGTGGGGCTTATTTCACGAACAATGAGATCATGACTGGAGCCAAAATCGACATTGGGACTCTTAACAGACTGAGCCACCCAGGTGCCCTAAAGGTCATCATCCTTTATTTCTGAATGTCAGGGGTTTAATAAGCCTATATTTAAGTGTCTTCCTCTTGACTGTTCAAACTTGAAGAGACCATGTGTGCCTTTTCCATTTTGGGGCCATAAATTCTTATCTTGGCTCCTCTCCTACTGAAGAAATGACAAGTTGTTTGCATCTAATACTGCAATCACAGTGTTAGTAGAGGCTGCCCAAAGTGCTCGGTTAAGAAAACTTCTGCAGCCTTATCTTGACTGAGAGGAAAAGACGGCTGGGGACAGTGACCACTGTCTTGGGGAGGGCTTGGGGAAGGGGGCAAGGGAGAAGGGGCAGTGTCAGAACTGCTTACCCGCCACCCTGTTTTACATCATTGCTTACAGTTTTCATATTTACCTGCTGGCATTGGACTTCTTAGGTCTGTGAGTCTGTTCATTAGGTCAGTAACTTTTTTTGTACTGTTGTCCATTCCATTCTTTTTAAAAATTGGATTTTATACATTACCTACTAGAATATTCATTTTTTTCTATTTCTGCCAATATTTTTTAATTGTCACAATACTAAGACTATAATGCCTTCTTAATTTAAAAAAGTTGTATTTTTTAGCATCTGGCATTATTCAGGAGAAGACTTTCTATGGTTTCTTATTTCTTTTGCATTACTAATTTTTGAGAAAATGTAATTCCGCCTGACTTTTTTCCTACTTTAGTTTTTTTTATGCTTTGGGTTTTTTTTTCTTTTTGCTCTTAATTTTGGTGGATATTTAATTTTATTTTACTTGACATTGGTATTATATGGATTTGAGTAGATAGAAGATCATGAAATAAACTTTATTAACAGTTTTAGATATATTTCTTCATGCTCACACACACAATGACACAAACAGAAAGAGTTCTATCTCTCATCTTCTGTCTTAATGAAAGTGACATTACTGTGCATATATTTTTCTGCTACTTCTTTTTCACTCAGACATATATCATGAATATCTGTGTCAATATATATGGGTATAACTCATTTTTTGAGTACCTTTTGACCATCTTCACCCATTTGGTCCATTCCCCAACCACCTACCTCTGACAGCCACCTATGAGCTTATTTTTAAAAAATAAAAATTCAAAATAGAAGTATGATCACACAGTATTTCACTTAGCATAGTGTCCCCAAAGTCCATCTATGTTGTTGTAAATGGCAAGATTGCATTCTTTTTTTTATGGCCAAAAAAACCTCTACTGTATAAATACATATATACTATATTGTCTTTATCTGTTCCTCCATTGAGAGACACTTAGGTTGTTTTCATATCCTGGCTATTGTAAATAATGCTGCAGTGAACAAGTTAGTATTTTCATTTTTTTCAGACAAATAACCAGAAGCAGAATTACTGGATCATATGGTATTTCCATTTTAAAATTTTTAATGTTTAAAAAAAATTTTTTTTAATTTTTGGGAGACAGACACAGCATGTGTGGGGGAAGGGCAGAAAGAGAGGGAGACAGACTCAGAAGCAGGCTGCAGGCTCTGAGCTGTCAGGACAGAGCCCGACATGGGGCTCAAATCCATGAACTGTAAGATCATGACCCGAGCTAAAGTCGGATGCTTAACTGACTGAGCCATTCAGGCACCCCTTAGTCTTCTGTTTCAAGATTGCTTTGGCTACTTGAGGTCTTGTGTGGTTCTTTACAAATTTTAGGGTCCTTTTTCTATTTTTTTTTCTGGGCAATGTGTCTTTATTTTTCATTTGTGTGTAACTGACACAAATGTTATATGAGTTTCACATGTACAACATAGTGATTCAACAAGTTTATACATTATGATGTGTTCACTACAAGTGTAGCTACCATTTGTCTTGATACATCTCTATTACAACATCACTGACTATATTCCTTATGCTGTATCTTTTATTCCATGACTTGTTTCATAACTGGAAGCCAATTTCTCCCACTCCCCTATTTCTGTGAAAACTACCATTGGAATCCTGACTGCACTGCATTGAATCTGTAGATTGCGTTGAGTAGTACGAACATTTTAACAATATTCTTCTAATTCATGAGCATGGAAGGTCTTTCACCTCCTTAGTATTTTATTCTTTTGAGTGTGATTGTATGTGGGATTGTTCCCTTAATTTCTCTTTCTGATAGTTTGTTTACTTAGTATATAGAAATACAAGAAATTTTTGTGTATTGATTTTGTACCTGCAACTATACTGAATTTGTTTATGAGTTCTAACAGATTTTTTTGGGGGGATGAGTCTTCGGGGTTTTCTTTTTATATATATACAAAATGTAAGTATCTCATGTTATTTGCAAATAGTGACAGTTTTACTTCTTCCTTGCCAATCTGAATGCCTCATTTCTTTTTCTTGTCTAATTGTTATATCTGGGAATTCCAATACCATGTTGAATAAAAGTGGCTAAAGTGGCCATCCTTGTTTTGTTGCTTAGAGGAAAAGCTTTCAGCTTTTCCCCACTGGGTATGTAGGCTTGTCATATGGAGCCTTTATTATTTCTATAATAAATATGTTTATTATTTCTATAATAATCATATGGAGCCTATAATTATGTTTATTATCTCTCTGTACCCACTCTGTAGAGAATTTTTCTCATGAATGGATGTGGAATTTCATCACATGATTTTTCTGCATCTACTGAGATGATCATATGATTTTTAGCCTTCATTTTGTTAATGTGGTGTATCACACTGATTGACTGGAGGCTGTGAAACTATTCTTGCATCCTTGGAATAAATCCCAGTTGATCATGGTGCATGAGTCTTTTTATGTATTGTTGAATCCACTTTGTTAATATTTTGTTGAGGATTTTTGTATCTGTGTTCATTAGGGATATTGTAGTTTTTCTCATGGCATCCTTGTCTGGTTTTAGCAGCTGGTTTTGTAAAATGGGTCTGGAAGTTTTCCCTCCTCTCTTATTTTTTGGAAGAGTTTGAGAAGGATTGGTATTAATTTTTCTTTAAATGTTTGGTAGAATTCACCAGTGAAGCCATCTGGTCCTGGACTTTTGTTTGTTGGGGAGTTTTTGATTAGTGATTTCAATCTTCTTACTTAAAATAACTTTGTCCAGATTTTCTATTTCTTCATAATTCTGTCTTGGTAGGTTGCACATTTCCTGGAATTTATCAATTTCCCCTAGGTTGCCCAGGTTTTGGTGTGTAATTGTTCACTTTAGTCTCTTATGATCCTTTGTATTTCTGTAGTACCAGTTGTAATATCTCCTCTTTCACTTCTGAGTCCTCCATTTGTGAATCTAGTCAAAGGTTTGTCAATTCTGTTTATCTTTTCAAAAAACCAGCTCTTAGTTTCATTGTTTTTTCTATTATCTTTTTAGTTTCTAAATACCTCTCTCTATATCTCACTCAAACATATGAGTAACTTTCTACATCAGTACATATCGATAACTCATCCTTTCAAAAAATCTACATTATAGGACTTATAACTTATTCAACTATCCCTCTATAGACATATAGTCAGGTTGTAAGCCACCTTTTTCCTATTCGTATTAAGGTTTCAATAAACGTTGTGTGTATGTGGGTGTGTGTGTGTGCGCGCGCGCGCGCGTCCTGCCAACTGATCATTGCTGATAAAAAGAAAAGCTGTTGCCTTACAGATTTTCTTCTTAAGTATAGTCATCTTACCAAATCTCCTTATTCTATTTTGTTTATTTGAGTCTTTGGCATTCTCTGGGTATGGAAATAAGACAAAACATAGTTATCTCTATTTTGTAAGTTTATATCATTTATTTCAATTTTATGACATTTTATTTTTCATTTATATGACATTTTAAAAGAAAAGATTTGAGAACCTCCTCTGCTATTTCTACCCCTCCTTTATTTTTAAAATATTCCACCCTCAAAAGTTAACAGATCCACTCAACTATTGCTGTAGTTAAATAGTAATTTCACTCATTGTTGCTAAGTATTTAAAGATAATTTCTTTCTCAGGTCTCCTGGTTTTCCTCTTTTGCTCTTTTCAGCAAGCTCCATGAAGACTTCCTATTGCTGAAATTTTATTCTTCCACGAAACTGTTTCTTTCATGTTTCTATAGTTCTGCAAATTGTTCATCATTAGTTTAACTTGTTATAAAGTAATGGGCATGATTTTGAAATAGGATGCTATTTAGAAAATTTTCTCTGGATTATTTTGTGAATCTTTCCCTTGTTTTCTGAATTTAGTATCCAGATGTGCTTTTGGAGGGATTATTTTTAGAAAACAATGAAGTATTCACAAAGTTCTCAAGTATCAAGACAGTAAAGAATAAACTCAATTACTCTGAATGGTAGAAAAACTGGGATTTCTAACACTCACAGTTACTATATAGGTCATACTATGTTAATGTCACTATCCTTCAGAGAACTAGAATACATGAAATACTCTTTCCAGCATGAGTGCTTCCTGAGTTATTAGATTTCCAAATATATGGAGAGGCTTTGTTAGAAAAACATTTTTTATTGTATCATGGTCAGAAAACATGGTCTGTATAATAATTTGTTGAGACCTAGTTTATTTGACAGTCAACTTTTATAAGTGTTCCACGTGCCTCTCATGGTTTGCCTCCCTCCCATGAGAGACTTGAATGCTGAAAACAAACTGAGGGCTGATGGGGGTTGGGGGGAGGGGAAAAGGGGGTGATGGGCATGGAGGAGGGCACTTGTGGGGATGAGCACTGGGTGTTATATGGAAACCAACTTGACAAGAAACTATTAACATAAATAAATAAACATTAAAAAAATGAGTGTTCCATGTGCAGTTGAAAAGAAAGAATAGTTTTAGGGCATTGCTGGTAAATTGTTTTCTCCAAATCTTCTCTATCCTTATGAAATTTTTTCTTAATGTATTCATAACTGATGTATGTTAAAAATTTAACACTGTGAAGGCAGATTTATCAACTGTTTGTAATTCTGATTGTCATTTTCAGTTTTTATATAATGATGCACAAAAGTACATTTAGGTTTAAAATGGCTGTATTGTCCTAGTAGCTTTAGTCTCCTCAATATATAGAGACTCTCTGCAGTAATGCTTATTGCCTTAAAGTTCTGTTTTGTCAGAATTAAAATTGTTACTCCAGCGTTCTTTTAATTAGTATTAGTTTAACATATATATTTTTTTCACACTCTTTAAACTGTTCTTTGGCCTCATAAATTAAGAGAGTCTCGTGTAAATAGCATGTAGCAAGATGTTGTTGGGTATTTCTAATTTTTTGAGGATCCTCCATACTGGTTTTCACAGTGGCTGTACCAATTTACATTCTCACCATCAGTGCATGAGGGTTCCCTTTCTTCCATATCCTTGCCAACACTTGTTATTTCTTGTGTTTTTGATTTTGATGTTGTTGGGCTATCTAGTCTGCCAGTCTTTGTCTTTTAAATGGATACAGTCAATTTATATTGACTGGGTTCATCAATATATGTGGATTCACTTCCACCACCTTATTTTCATCTTTCTAGTATTCTCCTTTTCTGGTTTTTATCCACCCTTCCATCCTTGCCTTCTTTCGGATTAAGGTTTTTATCTTTCTCATTTCATTTTCCCCCATTACTAATAGGGAGGTTATACACTCTGTTTTTATTATTTTAGTGGCTACCCTAAAAAATTTATCATGTGTATTTAACTTATAGAATCTCAAGTTAATTAGTATCTTTATCCACATACTAAATAATACAGGACAGGAGCATAGTTTGACTCTTCTCACACTTTTCCTTTTTTTTTTTTTTTAATATTTTTATTTATTTCTAGGAGAGAGAGAGAGAGACAGCGTGAGCAGGGGAGGGTCAGAGAGAGAGGGAGATACAGACTCTGAAATAGGCTCCAGGCTCTGAGCTGGCAGTCAGCACAGAGCCCGATGCGGGGCTCAAACCCACGAACCACGAGATCATGACCTAAGTGAAAGTCGGACGCTTAACCGACTAAGCCACCCAGGCGCTCCGTCTTCTCACACTCTTCCTAAGTGCTATAATGTGTTTGGGATTCTAAATGTCTTAAATCAACAAATTAGACATTACTGTGATTGTTTTATATTCATTTATTATTGCTTCAATCTACCCACCTTGGGGATCTTTTTTTTTTTTATTGTAGGTATAGGTTTTTCATTTTATTAAAAAAACTGTTTTGAGTATAGTTCACACAATGTACATGAGCTTCAGGTGTACAACATAGTGATTCAACATCTCTATACATTATGCTGTGTTCATCACAAATGTAGCTACCATCTGTCATCATATAGCACTATTACAATATCATGGACTATATTCCCTGTGCTGTACATTTTATCCCCATGACTTATTCATTCTATAACTGGAAACCTGTATCTCCCATTCCCCTTTGTCCATTTTGCTTATCTTCTACCCCTTCCTTTTGGCAACCATGAGTTTGTTCTCTATACTTATAGTCATGATTCTGCCTTTTTGTTTATTCATTTGTTATTTTAAGTTAAAAAAAATTTAAATGTTTATTTTTGAAAAAGAGAGAGGCAGAGCATTGAGTGGGGAAGGAGCAGAGGGAGAGGGAGACACAGAATCTGAAGCAGGCTCCAGGCTCTGAGCTGTCAGCACAGAGGCCGACGCGGGGCTCAAACTCATGAACCCTGAAATCATGACCTGAGCTGAAGTCAGATACTTAACCAACTGAACCACCCCGGTGCCCCCATTTGTTATGTTTTTTACATTCCACATGAATGAAATCATATGATATTTAGCTTTCTCAGTCTGACTTCTTTCACTTAGCATTAATACCCTCTAGGCTCATCCATGCTGTCACAAATAGCAAGATCTCATCATTTTCCATGGTTAATATTCCATTATACATATAAATAAAAAATAAAAATAAATATAAGAGCCGTTTCCTTCAGTCATCTATCAGCAGACACGGGTTGCTTCCATGTGTTGGCTCTTATAAAGCTTCAATAAACATTGGGGTGCATATAACTTCAAATTAATGTTTTTGTTTTCTTTAGGTAAATAGTAGTGGAATTACTGGATGATATGGTATTTCTATTTTTGATTAAAAATGTTTGTTTATTGAGAGAGAGAGAGCATGAATGGGGGAAGGGCAGAGAAAGAGAGTGGGAGAGAGAGAATCCTAAGCAGGCTCTGTGCTCTTAGCACACAGCCTGACATGGGGCTCGATCTCATGAACTTTGAGTTCATGACCTAAGCTAAAATAAAGAGCTTGTCATTTAACTGACTGAGCCACCCAGGCGCCCCTCTATTTTTAATTTTTGAGGAACCCTCAAACTGTTTTCCACAGTGCTTGCAGCAATTTGCATTCTACCAACAATTCACAAAGGCTCCCTTTCCTCCATATCTTCACTTGATATTTCTTTTCTTTTTTCTTTTAGCCATTCTTACTGTTCTAAGATGATTTCTCATTGTGGTTTTCATTTGTATTTCCTTGATGATTACTGATGTTGAGCATCTTTTCATGTGTCTGTTGACCAACTATATGTCTTCTTTGGAAAAATGTCTATTCAGGTCCTCTGCCCATTTGTAGTTGAATTGTTTTACTGTTGTTGAGTTGTAGAAGTTGTTTATATATTTTGGATATTAACCCCTTATCAGATATATCATTAAAAACTTTAAAAAAATGTTTATTCATTTTTGAGAGAAAGAGACAGAGTGCAAATGGGGGGGGGCAGAGAAAGAGGGAGACACAGAAATGGAAGCAGGCTTCAGGTTCTGAGCTGTCAGCACAGAGCCCAACATGGGGTTGTTTTTGATTTTAGCCATTCTGACAAGTGTAAGGTGATATCTCATTGTGGTTTTGATTTGCATTTCCCTGATGATTACTGTTGTCGAGCACCTTTTCATGTGTCTGTAAGCCACCTGTATGTCTTTGGGAAAATGTCTATTTAGGTCTTCTGCTCATTTTTAAATCAGATTATTTATATTTTTTTTGTGTTGAATTGTAAAAGTTCTTTATATATTTTGGATATTATCCCTTTATCAGATACATCATTTGCAAATATCTTCTCACATTCAGTAGGTTGCCTTTTGTTTCTTTTGCCTGAGGAGGCTTTTCCAGAAAAATGTTGCTAAGGGTGATGTCAAAGAGATTACTGTGTTTAAAAATTTTTTTTTTTTAATTTTAATTCTAGTATAGTTAACATGGTGTGTTATATTAGTTTCAGATGTACAATATAGTGATTAGTTTCAGGTCTACAAAATAGTTCTGTACAGTAGTCACTGCTCATCATGGTAAGTGTACTCTTTAATCCCTATCAACTATTTCACCCAATCCCCCACCTACTTCTCCTCGGGTAACCATAATTTTCTTCCTCTACAGTTAGGAATCTATTTCTTGGTCTCTCTCTTTTATTTCCTTTGTTCATTTGTTTCTTAAATTCCACATATCAATGAAATCATATGGTATTTGTCTTTCTCTGTCTAATTAGCTAAGCACTGTACTCTCTAGTTCCATCCATGTTGTTCCAAATGGCAAGATTTCATTCTTTTTTATGGTTGAATAATATTCCATTGTATATACATACCACTTCTTCTTTACCCATTCATCTGTCGGTGGACATTTGGGCTGCTTCCATGATTTGGCTACTGTAAATAATGCTGCAATAAACATAGGCATGCAATTATCTCTTTAGATTAGTGTTTTTGTATTTTTTGGGGTGAATACTCAGTAGAGTGATTACTGGATCATAGGGTAGTTCTATTTGTAACTTTTTGAGGACCCTCCATGCTGTTTTCCAGAGTGGCTGCACCGGTTTGCATTCCGACCAACAGTGTATGAGGGTTCCATTTCTCCACGTTCTCGCCAACACCGGTTTGTTTGTTTTAGTTTTTATTTAAATTTCAGTTAACATATAATGTAATATTCATTTCAGGTGTAGAATTTAGTGATTCAACACTTACACACAATATCAAGTGTTCTTCACAACAAGTGCATTCCTTAATGCTCATCACTTATTTAACCCATCCCTCCACCCACCTCCCTTCTGGTAACCATCAGCTCTCTATAATTAAGAGTCTATGTCTTGATTTGACTCTTTTTTTGCCTAATCATTTGTTTTTTTTCTTAAATTCTACATATGGGTGAAATCACATGGTATTTGTCTTTCTCTGAGTTATTTCACGTAGCTTTATACTTTCTAGCTCCATCCACATTGCTGCAAATCACAAATTTTCATTCTTTTTTAATGCCTAAATAACATTCTATTGGATATTTATGCCACATCTTCTTTATCCACTCATCAATCAATGGATACTTGTGCTGCTTCCATATCTTGACTTTTGTGAATAATGCTGCTATAAACTTTGGGGTGCATATATCCCTTTGAATTAGTGTTTTTGTATTCTTTGGGCAAATACTCAGGAGTGCAATTGCTGGCTCATGTGATAGTTCTATTTTTAACTTTTTGAGGAAACTCCATACGAGAGTGGCCATATCCGTTTGCACTCCCACCAACAGTGTATGAGGGTTCCTATTTCTCCACATTCTTGCCAACAATTGTTGTGTCATGTGTTTTTGACTTTAGCCATTCTAACGGGTGTGAAGTGATATCTCATTGTCGTTTTGATTTGCATCTCCCTAATAAGTGATAATGAGCATGTTTTCATGTGTCTGTTGGCCATCTGCATGTCATAGAGACATGTTTCTGTCTTCTACCTATTTGTAAATTTGATTATTATTATTTTGGGGGTGTGTGGAGTTGCTGAGTTCATTATATATTTTACATATATTTATTTTGGATACTAACCTTTTATCAGATAGGTCATTTGTAAATATCTTCTCCCATTATGTAGGTTGCCTTTGAGTTTTGTTGATTGTTTCTTTTCTTTGCAAAAGATTTTCATTTTGATATAGTCCCAATAGTTTATTTTTGCCTTTGTTTCCCTTGCCTCAGGCGACCTATCTAGAAAAAAGTGGCTATGGCTGATGTCAGAGAAATTACTCCTTGTGCTCTCTTCTAGGATTTTTATTGTTTCAAGCTTCACATTTAGGTCTTTAATCCATTTTGAGTTTATTTTTGTGTATGGGGTAAGAAAGTTCATTTTTATTCTTTTGCATGTTGTGCAGTTTTCCTAAAATCATTTGTTGAAGAGACTAACTTCCTGCTTTGTTGAAGATTAGCTATGTATTTGTGGATTTATTTCTGGGCTTTATTCTGTTCCATTGATCTATGTGTCTATTTTTGTGCCAGAACCATACTGTTTTGATTGCCACAGGTTTGTAATATAACTTGAGATCTGGAATTGTGATGTCTCCAATTTTGTTTTTCTTTTTCAAGATTGCTTCAGCTATTTGGGGTCTTTTGTAGTTCCATAAACATTTTAGGATTGTTTGTTCTAGTTTCTATGAAGAATTTTGGTGTTTTGATAGGGATCACATTAAATCTGTAGATTCTTTGGGTAGTATAGATATTTTAACAATATTTGTTCTTCCAACCCATGAGCATGGAATGTCTTTCCATTTCTTTGTGTTGTCTTCAATTTCTTTCATCAATGTTTTATAGTTTTCAAAGAACAGGTCTTTCACCTCCTTGATTAAATTTATCCTTAGGTGTTTTATTCTTTTTGGTGCAAATGTAAATGGGATTGTTTTCTTAATTTCTCTTTCTGCTGCTTCATTCTTAGTGTATGGAAATGCAACAGATTTCTCTACATTGATTTTGTATTCTGTGACTTTATTGAATTCATTTATTAATTCTGGTAGTTTTTTGGTGGGGTTTTTAGGGGTTTCTATATATAGTATCATGTTGGCTGCAAATAGGGAAAGTTTGAGTTCTTCCTTGCCAGTTTGGATGACTTTTATTTTATTTTTTTGCTATCTGATTGCTGTGGCTAGGACTTATAGTACGATGTTGAATAAAACTGGTTCGAATAAACATCCTTTTCTTGTTCC
Source organism: Crocuta crocuta (assembly GCF_008692635.1). Lineage (NCBI taxonomy): Eukaryota > Metazoa > Chordata > Mammalia > Carnivora > Hyaenidae > Crocuta > Crocuta crocuta. The sequence goes on from NW_027529526.1 coordinate 7,455,635, forward strand.
TGACCTTAGGGGAAAAACTCTCAGTATTTCCCCACTGAGTATGTTTGCTGTGGGTTTTTTGTATAAGGTTTTTATTAAGCTGAGGTATGTTCCCTCTAGATCTACTTCATTGAGGGTTTTCATCATGAATGGATGTTGTACTTTGGTCAAATGTTTTTTTCTGCATCTATTGAAATGGTCATATGGCTTTTATCCTTTCTCTTATTGATGGAATGTATCATACTGATTGGTTTGGAAATATTGTTCTGCCCTTGTTTCACTTGATCATCATGAATGATTTTTCATGTCTTGTTAGATTCAGTTTGCTAGTATTTTTTTGAGGGTTTTGCATCTATTTTCATCAGAGATATTGGACTGCTCTTCTCCCTCCCTCGCGTGCTCTTTGCCCCTTTTCTTTTGGTGATGTCTTTACCTGGTTTTGGTATCAGGGTAATGTTGGTCTCATTGAATGGATTTGGTAATTTTCTGTCCTCTTTTATTTTTTTGGAATAGTTTGAGAAGAAAAAGTATTCACTCTTCTTTAAATGTTTTGTAGAATTTGCCTGTGAATCTAGCCAGTCCTGGACTTTTGATCATTTGGAAGTTTTTTCATTACTGATTCAGTTTCATTGAAAGTAACTAGTCTGTTCAAATTTTCGATTTCTTTCTATTTCAGTTTTAGGAGGTTATGTGTTTCTAGGAATTTATCCATTTCTTCTAAGTTGTCCAATTTCTTGGCATAAACTTTCATAATCTCTTAAACTCCTTTGTATTTCTGAGGTGTCTTGTTATTTCTCCTCTTTCATTTATGATTTTATTTGAGTTCTTTTTCTCTTTTTGATGAGTCTTGCTAGACGGGTATCAATTTTCTTGATAAAACCAACTCCTGGTTTCATCAATCTGTTCTGTTTTTTGTTTGTTTGTCTGTTTGCTTTAACTTCAGTATCATTTATTTCTGCTCTAATCTTTATTATTTTGTTTTACTGCTGAATTGGGGTTTTGTTTATTCTTTTTTTTCCCTAGCTCCTTTATGTGTAAGTTTAGGTTATTTATCTGAGATTTTTCTTGCTTTTGAGGTAGGCCTATCTACCTCATGTTGCATTGGAAACATTTTGTAGCACTGTGTTTTCATTTTCACTTTCCCATGTAATTTTTTATTTCTTCTTTGATTTCTTGGTTAACCCATTCATTATTTAGTAGCATGTTATTTATGCTCCATGTATTTGTGGTCTTTTCAGATTGTTTCTTGTAGTTGATTTCTAGGTCAGAAAAGTTGCATGATTTGTTGAGACTTGTTTTTTGGCCTAATTAATATGTGGTCTACTCTAAAGAATGTTCCATGTGCACGTGAAAAGAATGTGCATTCTGCTTTTTTAGGATGGAATGTTCTGAGTATATTGGTTAAATCCATGAGGTCCAGTATGTCATTCAAAGCCACTGTTTCCTTGTTGATTTTCTGTTTGGTTGATCTGTCCATTGATGTAAGAGGGGTGTTAAAGTCTCCTATTATATTGTATTACTACTGATTACTTCCTTTATGTTTGTTTGTTTTATGTATTTGGGTGCACAATATTTACAATTTTTGTATCTTCTTGTTGGATTTTCCCTTTTATTATTATATAATGTCTTTCTTTGTCTGTTGTTGGAGTCTTTGTTATACATTCGATTTTGGCTGATATGAGTATTGCTACCCTGGCTTTTTTTTTGACATCCATTTGGATGACAAATCTTTCATCAATCCCTCACTTTCAATCTGCAGATATCTTTAGGTCTTAAATGAGTCTCTTGTAGGGAGCATATAGATGGGTTCCTTCTAAAATTTGCTCTGTCACCCCATATCTTTTGATTGGAGCATTCAGTCTATTTACATTCAAAGTAATTATCGATAGATAGGCTTTTAATTGTAATTTTGTTTTGTGGTTATTTTTCTAGGTTTTCTTTGATCCTTTCTTGCTCTTTTTCATGGTTTCTTGACTTTCTTTACTGACATGTATTCCTTTTTCTTTATTATTTGCGTATTTATTACTGGTGTTTTACTTGTGGTTACCATTAGGTTTGTATATAACATCTTCTACATATAGCGGTCTATATTAAGTTGATGGTTGCTTAACTTTGAACCCATTCTTTATTCCCCCCTCCACTTTACATATATAGTATCATATTTTACATCCTTTTGTGAATCCTTTGACTTATTTTCACAGATACACTTAATTTTACTGCTTTTGTGTTTCATACTTTTCATATTTTCACTTAAGGTCTTCCCTTTCTACTGGAAGAGTACCCTTTAAAATTTTATCGTTGGGCTGGCTTAGTGGTCATGAACTCTTTTAGTTTTTGTTTTTCCCAGAAACTCTTGGTCTCTCTTTCTGTTCTGAATGATAGCCTTGCTGGATAGATTCATCCTTTCAGCACTCTGAATGTATCATGCCACTCCCTTCTGGCCTGTAAAGTTTCTGCTGAAAAATTCGATAGCCTTATGGGGCTTCCCCTGTATGTAACTGCCTTTTCTCTTGCTGTTTAAATTTTTTTATCACTACTTTTTGCCATTTTAATTACTAGGTGTCTTGGTGTGGAATCTCCTTGGTTTGATTTTGTTGGGAGACCTCAGTACCTTCTGGGTCTGGATATCTGTTTCCTTCCCCACATTAGGGAAGTTTTCAGCTATTATTTCTTCAAATAAATTTTCTGACTTCTTTTTCTCTCTCTTCTTCTTCTGGGATCCCTATAAGGTGAATTTTACTATACTTGATGGAGTCACTGAATTCCCTAAGTCTATTCTCATGTTGCATATTTTCTTTCTCTGACTTGCTCAGCTTGATTCGTTTCCATTACACTGTCTTCCAGGTCATTAAATCATTTGTCTGCTTTTTCTAGCCAGCTATTTATTCCATCAAGTGTATTTTTAATTTCATTGATTGTTTTGTCTCTGATTGGTTCTTTTTTGTTTATTAATGGTCTCACTGATATCCTCCACTCTTTTCTCAAGTCCAGTGAGTATCTTTATGATCATTACTTTAAATTCTCTATCAGGCATATTATATCTATTTTGCTTAGGTCTTTTACTGTGGTTTTGTATTGCTCTTTCATTTGGGACATATTCCTCTGTCTCCTCATTTTGTCTAATTCTCTGTGTTAGGAAAGTCAGCTACATCACTTGCTCTTGAGGGTAATGGCCTTATGAAGAAGAGGACCTACAGTGTCCTGAAGTGCAGTGTCCTCTGTCCCCCAGGACTTGGTGCTTCAGAAGGTGTCTCCTATGTGTTCTGTGTGCCGTGTTGTGTCCTCACATTTTTTCCTTCACTTTAGTCAACTGCAGAGGCTCTCTTTGCCTATTGTGGCCAGTTTTAGGTCCCCAACCAGGTAGGGTATATTTTAACAAGATGTGAGAAAGTCTGCTCATTAACTGAGACCCACCCCCACTGGTACTGAGACCCTGCAAAATGTGAAGGTCAGGGGAGGTGGTATTGGCAGAGTTTGTACCCGTCTTCTTGGAAAGGGATTGGCAGCACTGGTACTGAGGCAAGTGTTCCTAGGAAGGGTGGATCTGCTCAAATATGGGTTGGGGGGGGTGGGGCAGGGCTTGGTGTGAGCAGGTTAGGTAGTGAATATATGTACTCTGTTGGTTCCTGTGGGTGGCTGTGTTTATGCTGGGGGGAAGGAGTCTTGAGGGGTCTTTCTACAATCCCTGACTCTCTGGACCATGCTCTGAGATGAATAAAAAAACTCTCCCTCCTGTATGCTCAGGCATTTTTGAAACTATTCTATCTCCATGGGCTATTTGTCCTACTATCTCTTTAAGGGCCCGGACTCAGCTTCCTAATACCCTCTGGACTTCCCTGAAACAGAGCTTGCTGATTTTTAAAATTCGAGGCTTTAAGTCCTGTTAATTGTAAAAACTCAGGAGATTCACCCCTCTCACCTTCAAAACAAAATATGGGAATTCATCTTTCCCATGTAGGCTTCCTGGTGGTATAGTCTGTTTCTTCACACTCCTGGCTCCCTCTCAACTGCAGATGGCCAAGGTCTGTTTCACTCCCAAACTGTGTCTCTGCTCTTCCTACCTTCTTTGATGTGGCCTCTTCCCTACCTATAGTGGAGTTTCTTCTGCCAGTGTTTAGGTCATCTTCTCAGTTATTCATGCCGATGGGAGTATTATCGAGTATCCATGGGATGAAGTGAGCTTAGGGTCCTCCTACTCTTCGGCCATCTTCCCAGCCTCCTACTATCTATGTGTTCTTTGAGGAGTTTTATGGTTTCAGGTCTCACATTTAGGCCTTTAATCCATTTTATGTTTACTTTTGTGTATGATGTTAGAAAATGGTCCAGTTTCATTCTTTTGCAGGTAGCTGTCCACTTTTCCCAGCACCATTTATCAAAGAGACCATCCTTCCCCCATTGTATATTCTTGCCCCCTTTGTCATAGATTAATTGATTATGTAAGTATGAGTTTATTTCTGGGCTCCCTATTCAGTTGCATTGATCTATGTGTCAATTTTTGTCCCAATACCATTATGCTTTGATTAGTACAGCTTTTTAATGTATCTTGAAATCTAGAATTGTGATACCTCCAGTTTTGTTCTTGCTAAAGGCTTTGGCTATTTGGGGTCTTTTGTGGTTCCATAAAAATTTTAGGATTTACTTTTCTAGTTTTATGAAAATTATTGTTAGAATTTTGATAGGAATTGCACTGAATCTGTAGATTTTCCTGGGTAAATAGGAACATTTTAATAATATTAATTCTTCCAGTCCATGAGCATGGAATAGCTTTCCATTTGTTTGTGTCATCTCCAATTTCTTTCATCAGTGTTTTATAGTTTTTAAAGTACAGGTTTCTCACCACCTCCTTGGTTAAGTTTATTCCTAGGTATTTTACTCTTTTAGGTGCAATTGAAAATGGAATTGTTTTCTTAATGTCTTTTTCTGCTACTTTGTTAGTAGTGTATACAAACACAACAGATTTGTGTGTATTGGTTTTGTATCCTGCAACTTTACTGAATTCATTTATTCTAATAGGTTTTTTTTGCGGGGGGCGGAAATTCTTAGGATCTTCTGTGTATAGCATCATGTCATTTGCAAACAGTGACATTTTTACTTCTTTATTGGTTTGGATGCCTTTTTTCTTCTCTGATTGCTATGACTAGAAATTCCACTACTATACTGAATAAAACTGGCAAGAGTGGACATCATTTTGGTTGTGATTTTAGAGAGAAAGCTTTGTTCTTCACCACTGAGTATGATGTTAGCTGAAAGTTTTTCATATATGGACTTTATTATGTTGAGGTGTGTTCCCTCTAAACCAATTTGTTGAAAGTTTTTTTTTTTTTTTAATGAATGGATATTGAATTCTGTCAGAGGTTTTTTCTGCATCTGTTGAGATTATATGGTTTTCATTCTTCAGTTTAATGTTGTGTGCTATGCTGATTGATTTGTGGATACCGAGCCATTCTTGCATCCTTGGAATAAATACCATGTGGTTGTCATGAATGATTCTCTTAATGTATTGTTAAAGGTGGTTTGCTAATATTCAGATGAGGATTTTTGCATCTATGTTCATCAGAAATATTGGCCTTTTGTAGTGTCTTTGTTTGGTGTTGGTACCAGGGTACTGCTGTCCTCAGAATGTATAGACGCTATCCTTCCCCTTCTTTTTGGAATAGTTTGAGAAGAATAGGCATTAATTCTTCTTTAAATGTTTGGTAGAACATACCTATGAATCATTCTGATCCTGGCCTTTGTTGGGACTATTTTGGTTATTGATTCAATTTCATTACTAGTAATTGGTCTGTTTAGATTTTCTATTTTTTCCTCATTCAGTTTTGGAAGACTGCATACTTTTAAGAATCTGTTTCTTCTAGGTTGTCCAATTTATTGGCATATAAGTTTTTAAAGTTTCTTATAATCCTTTGTATTTCTGTGGTGTAGTTACTTCTCTTTAATTTTTGATTTTATTAACTTGGGTCCTCTCTTTATCTTGATGAGTCTGGCTAAAGATTTATCTATTTATATACATATTTAAAAAAACAGCTCTTGAATTCATTGTTTTTTTCTATTTTTTTAAGTCTATTTCACTTATTTCTGCTCTGCTCTTCATTATTTCTTTCATTAATACTGGGGTTTGTTCTTTTTCTATTGCTTCAGGTGTAAGGTTAGGTTAAGATTTTTCTTATTTCTTGAGGTAGACCTATTTTGTTATAAATTTCCCTTCTAGAGCTTTTCATTGTGTCCCAAAGATTTTGGAGTGTTCTGTTTCCATTTTCATTTTTCTCCTTGTTATTTTTTAATTTTTTAATTTTTTTATTTTTTCATTGACCCACTGGTTGTTTAGTAGCATACTGTTTAGCTCCATGTGTTTGTGTTTTTTCAAATTGTTTTCCTTGTGATTAGTATCTAGTTTCACACTGTTGAGGTCAGAAAGGATGGATAATAAGGTTTCGATTTTTTTTTTTTAACTTACCAAGACTTGTGGCCTAACATGTGATCTACCCCGGAGAATCATTTTTGTTTATTTATTTTGAGAAAGAGAGAGTGCATGAGTAAGGGAGGGGCAGAGAGAGAGAGGGAGGCCCAGAATCTGAAGCAGGCTCCAGGCTCCAAGCTGTCAGCACAGAGCCCAATGCGGGGCTCAAACCCAAGAACTATGAGATTATGACCAGAGATGAAGTTGAACGCTTAATCGATGGAGCCACCCAGGCACCCCTCTTTTCATCACTTTGGATATAGCATGCCATTCCTGAACTGTTTCCTGAACAGAAACACAGTTTCTGCTAAAAATTCAACTGATATCCCTATGGAGTTTCCTTTGTATGTAACAATTTTTTTTCTCTTGCTGCTTTCTACATTTTTTAAAGAGTTTTTCTTTTTTAAAATTTATTGATTTATTTTGAGAAAGCATGTGAGCAGGGGAGGGGAAAAGAGAGAGGGGGAGGGAGAGAGAATTCCAAGCAGGTTCTCCACTGAGGATATGACGTGGGGCTCAAATTCATGAACCATGAGATCATGACCTGAACCAAAATCAAGAGTCTGACTTAACTGACTGAGCCATCCAGGTGCCCTAATTTTATTTGTCTTTAAAGTAATCTCTATATCCAACATGGACCCTGAACTTAAAACCCCAAGATCAAGAGTCACATGCTCCACTGGCTGAGCCAGCTAAAATTCCCTTTAATTGCTACATGTTGTAGTGTGGACCTCCTTGGGTTCATCTTGTTTGGGTTCTCTGTGCTTCCTGAACCTGGATGTCTTTCCTTCCCCAGGTTAGGAATGTTTTCAGCTATTATTTCTTAAAATTAGTTTTCTGTCCCTTTCTCCCTCTCTTTTCCTTCTGGGACCCCTATAATGCAAAACTGTATTGTTCTTGATGCTATCCAGGAGATCCCTTAACCTATCCTCATTTAAAAATTTTTCTTTCTTCCCTCCCTCCCTGTTTGGCTTGGGAGCTTTCCATGACACTGTCAGATTGCTGCCATTCTTCTGCATCTATTAATCTGTTAATTCCCTCTAGCATATTTTTCATTTCAGTTATTATATTTTACAATTTTGATTGGTTCTTTTTTATATTTTCTATCTCCTTGTTGAAGTTCTCACTAAGTTCTTCCACTCTGCAGTCCAGTGAGCATCTTTATGATCATTAATCTGTTTATGTTTTTAGGCAGAGCAGCTCCTTCTCTTAAACTTGAAGGAATGATCTTGTGTATATTCATCCCCAGTGTAGACTGTGTGTTTGGTGACTTTGGTTGGCTGGCTGGACTGTGCCTGCTGTGGGCCATGAAGTAGCTATGGGCTAGGGTAGTCTTGGGGCTCAGAGTATGCCCTGACAGAGCAGCTCAAGTGGACATAAACTGGTGTAGTCCCTGGCCTCTCTGTGCAGTAGGCACCCTAGAATGACAGTTGAAGCAGAAGTGGGTATAAGCTGGAATGCCCTAGGGCTCTCAATGCAGAGGGTGGCCTCTCAAGGCAGCTAGAGCCAAGCTAGAATGTGGACTGGGGTTTCCTGGGCTTCCCCATGCATAGGATGCCCTTGCAGGATGGCTGGAATGAAGGTGAGCACAAGGTAGGAGTTACCAGGGTGACTGTACATGGGGCACCCTGGAGGTTGACTGGAGTCAAATTAGACATAAGCTAGGAGGTCCCAGAGTACTCTGTGCTGGGGTGCCAAATATATACCCATCTCTACTACTGTGCTGACAGCCAGCTCAGAGCCTGGAGCCTGTTTTCAGATTCTGTGTCTCCCTCTCTCTCTCTCTCAAAAATAAATTTTAAAAAATATTTAATATTTATCTATTTTTGAGATTGAGACAGAGTGTGAGGAGGGGAGAGGCAGACACAGAATCTGAAACAGGATCTAGGCTCTGAACTGTCAGCAAAGAGCCTGACGCAGGGCTTGAACCCATGAACTGTGAGATCATGACCTGAGCCGAAGTCGGACGCTTAACCGACTGAGCCACCCAGGCCCCCCTAGAATGTTCTTTTCCTTCTTCATTTGGTTGAAATTCTCCTTCCATAAGGCCTCATTCAAAATGCTTCCTCTTTCATGACACCCTTCCTAAACTACTTGGTCTCCCACAGATACTACCAGACTGTGAGTTACCTGAAGACACTGTGTTAACGCTGTATGTATGTTACACTGTACCATATTTACTTTCGTATCCCTAAACCTAGCAGTTAGCACATAGCAAATGAAAGGGTTGTTGCTTAATGAATAGTAATTGACAAGCATAAGGTCAATGTAAGATGTACTCTTTAGGGTCTACCAGGGACAAAGACACAAACACCCTAAAACTAAACAAAAAACCCTCTTGCAGAATCTTTATGCCCAAGGGAGCTTTCTCAGTCTCATCCTGTTTCAGGCATATTCGATTGTAAACACTAGAAGAAAGAGCCTTATGACTTTTATCCCTCAAAACAGGCGAGTACATGCACATGTTTAAAGATAAAGATAAGAATCAATTAACTAAAACATATCCTAAGGAAACTCACAGAGCTATCCTAAATCAGGAAAGCTTATGTTCGCCTGAAATGATTATCTTGTGCAGGCATTTTTCTAGAATCCTTTATCTCCTGCCTCTCTTGGTGGTATCTCTCGCCTAGGTGTTGGGGATGCAAATACAGCAAGCTTTTGTCTGAGGTGTGGAAAGGTCTGGAGCTGTCGCTGTTGAGGAGATGTGGGTGGCATCATAAAGAGGCAGGCCCCAGTGGCCAGCATCTGATTTTTTGCTGGCAGCAATTCCAAGGGCATTCAGGAGGAGCAGCCCCTAAGGCAGAAATAGTACCTTCTCATTTTCCTGGATGATGTGGAGGTCCCTTCCTGGAGCTCCCTGGCTTACCTGCAAATGGTGCCCAGCACACCGTGGCTTCCGTTTCCAGCCCTGAAGCTCTTCTTCTCTGCACAAGAGCTTCTCAATCAGAAGTACAACCTAGCCCTTAATTCTTACATAGGCACTCCTCAACCACAGCGGGATGGGAGGCATAGGATAAATGCCTCGGCCTTCCTGTCCTGGGGAGGATGACTTGAAGTGTTTCTCAGAAGGAACCCTGCGGAACTGAAGCCTGGTTGCAAACGGAGCCGCCATCCTTATTAACGTCACTGGCCTTTCTCTTGTTCTCTTACATTCCCCACTTGATTATTTACTTTCTAAGATCACCTCTCATATGAACGTCCTCCACCCAAGTCCTTGTCTCAGCATCTGCCTTCAGGAAAACCTGAACTCAGAACTGCTGTCAGGTCAAGGGGGAAGACCCTGGGAACAGAGGCAGCTGGGTTAGACAGCTCAGAAAGAAGGACTGGGGGCAGGTATGTCAGGAGAACCTCCCAGACATGCACGGGGTCTTAGAGCAGCCCCAGTGTGGTCGAGCAAGTAGTATCTAGCTGCACAAAGGAGACCCAGGTAGGACACTGCCTTCACGGGGTTTGTGATCAGAGAACAGCCAACCAGTGCTGCTCGGCAGAGTCGACCTGTCCTCTTGGGGATGCTCACCCATTCAGGCTTTCACCATGACCCTAAAACACACACAGCCTTTTGCTGAGAGACTCTCGCTTCCACACCTTGTTCACTTCCAGGTTCTGAGTCCTTGCCCCATGGTCTCATCAACCTTGTTTTCCTGAATTCCAGACACATTTCCTGCTCCCTAGGTGCAACTCGGCACATCCAGACTCCTTGAGGTCCCTGTGGCATTTCCATCTTCTAAGTACCAGTGTTTCATAGTGAGTTTACTAATCCCAACCTCACCCCCCTCCTGCTCTCCATGCTAGCCCAATCTGCAAACAGAGTTCTAGAAATGATCATGTTAGTACCCCCACGTCATAGTCCTATATCAATGTTTATGTGTGCTATGGATAGCAGGTTAAAAACACTCTCTAAGGTGCCCATATATTGATTTCTACATACCATTTTCTAATTTAAAAAAACCCAAGCTCCATGGAGAAATGGCTGCTTCCGGGGTCAGAGACAGTAAAACATAAGAGGAGTCTGGAACATCTTATGATGCCAGAAAGTGAGGACATGCTAAGAACAAAAAAAAGTGTCCAAGACCCAATGTGAAAAAGCTCCCAATGGTCAAAATGGTCAAAGTTGGAGGTATATGAGCAAAATAATAATAATAATAATAATAAAAACAATGACAGTATTAGATTATAACCTAAAGTATAAAGTAGGGGCGCCAGGGTGGCTTAGTCGGTTAAGCGTCCGACTTTCGCTCAGGTCATGAGCTTGCGGTTCGTGGGTTCGAGCCCCGCGTCGGGCTCTGTGCTGACTGCCAGCTCAGAGCCTGGAGCCTGTTTCAGTCTGTGACTCCCTCTCTCTCTGACTCTCCCCTGCTCATGCTGTCTCTCTCTCTCTCTCCTAGAAATAAATAAAACATTAAAAAAAAAAATTTAAAGTATAAAGTAAGTATCCTTGGGTCCATAATGATATAAATGCTGAATAAGTAAGTAAATGGGGAACAAGGGGAACTTTTCCTTACAGAAGGATTCCAATTAATAAATGTAGAAGGAATGAAGAAAATCTCCACTAGACCACTGCAGTAATAATTTTGGCAGATATGATCCAGTGATTAAAATCAGTGGGAAACACGTAAGGAGAAACAAGATAGTTCCATAATCTTAAATTATCTCCCNAACCTCACAGTGAAGAAATCTGACAGACACCGCCTTCACCAAGTGATCCTAACATCATGGACTCCTGGGTACAACACACCTAGAAGGACCCGTCATTATAACCTTAATCTAATAATCAGAGAACATCAGACAAACCTAAGTTAGGGGCCATTCTACACAATAACTAATCAGCCCTTTCACAAGTGTCAAGGTCATGAAAGACAGAAAAGACAGTCAATAGTTTGGAGGGGACATGATACAATTGAGTACAGTGTGCAATCCCAGATTAGATTCTAGAATTGAAAAAGACATTCATTTAAAAAAACTAATAAAATCCCAATAAATTCTGTAAAGTTCGTTAAGTATGGGACTGAGACCTGTACCATGGTCAGGTAAGATGCTAGCGTTAGAGGGAGCTGGGCCAGGGGGTCAGGAACTCTGCATCCTTTCTGCAACAATACTGTAAATCTAGGGGCTGGAAAATTGTGGAGAAAGTGCCAGCAACCTAGCACATGGGGAGCCAGCACTTTCCAAGTGCTTTGCACATACTACCTGGTTGAGAAATGAGGTGGTTTGACACATTGCTTATCGGAGTACAGAGAGTCACTTCTAGGTTTCTGATTTGAGCAACTGGCTCAGTGGTGGTAACACCATCCATTCTGCTGGAAGGCAGAATGGCTTTGCTAGGGGAGGAGGAAGATCAGATCGGTTTGGAGCAGGGTGGTTCCTAGGTAGAATGAAAGCGTATGAAGAAGACAGGGAAGAGGGGGTGTGTCGGAAGTGGCATGAAATCCCAGAGACCACTGGGCTGGGGAAGGGGGACAAGACATTTGGTAGTTAGATGCAGATGCCCCGGCATAGGAGATGTCAGAATTGACAGTGGTGACCTCAGAAGGGAAAGCTGGTAGAAAGATGGGGGTGATACCCAGAGGGGTATCTCCGAGGGGAATGATTTGTGGTGAGGAAGCAGATACAGTGCCAAATATTCTTTTTTTTTTTTTTTTTTTATTGTTTTTTTTTTTTCTAGGGGGGAGAGAGACNGTTTTTTTTTTTTTTTTTTTAATGTTTTATTTATTTCTAGGAGAGAGAGAGAGAGAGACAGCGTGAGCAGGGGAGGGTCAGAGAGAGAGGGAGTGACAGACTCTGAAACAGGCTCCAGGCTCTGAGCTGGCAGTCAGCACAGAGCCCGACGCGGGGCTCGAACCCACGAACTGCGAGATCATGACCCAAGCGAAAGTCGGACGCTTAACCGACTAAGCCACCCAGGCGCCCCCCAAGTATTCTTTTGAGGAACGTTGCTGGGAAAGAGGAAGATAGACTCCAACCACGCCTTCCCCTCTATTTTACTGTCTCTGGACTGAGTCCTCCCAGGAGCTCCTGATGCATATTTTTACCTTCAAACTGGTTCTCTCCACCTGGGTATCCTGCCTGAACCTTTTCACGTGTGTCCCCATCTACCTACAAATGGTCTGAACTTAGATGGACAAGAGCAGCATCACCTTTTCAACACAAAGGATGAAATCTGAAATGAACCTAATGTGACTGTGCCCCGACTCGAGGCTACACGGGTGTGATGTTGGGCAGTTCTGTCCCCATGCGCAGAGGCAAGGTGACCTGATGACCACATTCCATCACTCCATGGCCACATTCCACCCTTGCCTTCAAAGCCCAGTATATAGAGCATTTTGAGACCCTTTCAGATCCTGACCAGAAATCTGCCGGAGGAGTTAAAAGCTGCAGTCACTAAAGATGCCCGGTGAGGCTCATGGCTTTTCCATGTGGACATGTGCCAAAGCCTTTTCCTCTCCACATTCAGTTGCATTTACAAGCCTTTAAATATGAACACTCACTAATATTGCTGTTTGAGTACCAAATCAGTGTAGCTTCCTAGAAATGACTAGATTTTATCATTCATTCACTCAAGACAGAGTGATCAAGTGCCAGGCAACATGCGGTCGGCAAACTGCTGGACCTGGAGAAGAATATGGTGTTCCTGCTCTTGGAAGCCCACAGACATTTCCATAAACAGCCACAGCCAACTTGGAATGTCGTGTCACAAAGGGGCGTGTGTATATCTGGGGGAACACAGAAGGGCGCGTGGCAATCACTTCTAGGTGTGATGGTGTTGTCGGAGGTGCAAGAGGCAGGCGTGTTCTACGGACCCTAGAGACAAAGATGAACACTGAGGCTGAAAAGACAGCAAGCCTAGAGCGCAGCTTGAGAAGGCCCCTCGGCTGGCGGCCTGGGAATGGGCTGGACGCAGAGAGAGGGGCGGAACGGAGGTGAGGTCAGAGGCTGTCTTAATAGCTCAGACAGGTGACAATGACAGGGAGGGTGGAGGCAGACGACCACGTGAGCCAGAAGAAACGAGCCCTGGAGGCCCCCCACGTATGCGTGGGTGGCGAGGAAGAGGGGGGGGATGGTTAACCCAGAGGGCAAGAAACACCTTTGGAAATGTGGACGAGCTCGGCGCGAGGGGCGTGCCGGTGGAGGTGCTGAGTGAGCGGCAAGGAATGAAGGCCTAGAACTTGGGGCAGAGGTTTGGACGAGAGAACACGGGGAACAGCTGAGGAAAAGTCCAAATTCTTTCAAGCTGAATTTTGTCATTTCAATGCTAGGTCACCCCTCAATCCTCCTTTCCCTCTCTGGAGGCCTGTTTCCACAAGAACACACCTTCCCCAGGCATGCAGAGGCGAACACCACAGAGGAAAAGGCTTCCACGTTTTTGCACCTGACGTAGAGGTACACGGAGGAACATGCACACACCCCCACACCCATAGGTGACAGGGGTATACATACACACGCTTACCCTCACACACACGTAACTATACCTACAGAAGTCACACGTGCATGATTTTCCGGAAAGGGTAAGGCATGTTTTCTAGTATACAGTGGAGTCTTGTCATCAACCCAGCTGATGCCCTTCAACTGCTAGGGGCGCAGCCCCTTCCGGCCCATCAATTCCCTCTGCAATTCATGCACGTGAAACACATTCTAGGAGGCCATCCAAAGGCTCCACCGGTCTGTCAGCCCACACGCCACACTTGCATAGTCCACTGCGCATGAATTGCTGTAAGCCAAGAAGCACTCTGAACCAGGAGCCTGAGAGCCATCCAGCTGCAGAGTGAGTATGTCCACCGCACCATTCAAACCCCTTCTCACCAAAGAGCTTCTGCAGGACTTGTCCGTCATACAGATCTTCAGCCAGGTCTTTCACGATGATTCTCTCTCCAACAAGCACATCATTAATCCAGTCGATTAGTACCTACAGAGAGAGAGAGAGAAAGAGAAGATTCATAGGCCAGCTTTCTTATCCTGGAAGATTAAAATCTAAATGAACTTCTGATTTTGAAGGCAGCAGAATGCATCTCGGTGGCTCAGAATGTGGACACAGGGCTGTGTGAGCCCTAGTGGCTTCTAGTGTTGGTGGCACCCGTGTCACCGTGCTAATATCTTCTGGCCCCTTACCATTCCTTACCCCAACAGCAAGCTACATTTATACAGTGTTTGGGTGTGTAGCTCACACCAGGTAAGGAGATGGGCTTTAGAGTTATACAAAGTGGGGTTATTTACCCATCAGCTGATTTGTATAGCTCTGGGATGTACGGACCTGTGCCTGTGGGTCTGTGCACCTCTGTGATCCATGGACGTCTGTGTGTGTGTACCTCTGTGACCTATGAATCTAAGGCAGGCTAGTTTCTGCTCTGAGTCCCCATCTGTAAAACGGAGGAGGAAAATCCCTCCTGCTTTAGGCAGCAGAAAAGAATCACATACGGCAAGGACCAAATGTTCATTAATAAATAAAGCTCTCCCCGATTAGGACATCTAGGCAGGTGGGTACTTTCACCTCTGTTCAGGAGGGGAAAGCAAACACAGAAGTGAACCTATTTGCCAAGGTCACGTTGCCAACCATGGACAGAGACAGGAATTGAACTCTCGTCCATCAGCACTCTAAGGTACTGCTCTCCTCTTATCCCCAAGGTGTCTCTCTCTGGGCCAATGCAGTCTCCTCTCCCGTCGCGCTCTCTGCAGCTGCCATTGCCTGTGTACCCTTGGCATCAGGCACTGAGTGGGGGCACTGTGTGTGCTAGGTCGTTTAATCTTCTCAACACCTCTTAGAGGGAGGGCTTGTTCACTTCATTGTTCAGGTAAGGAAACTGCAGCTTGCTCGAGGCCACTGCCTTTTGTCTTACATTTTTTCAGCTCATTTCTTTAGGGTGATATTTATGTACAGTAACATTAACTGGTTTTAAATATAGTTTGTTGAGTTTGGGTCATCGTACACTGTTGTGTAACCACCACCCCAATCAAGGTAAAAAGCAACTCCCTCGCTGTAAGAAGGTTCCTTTGGGCTCTTTGTGCTCATCTTCCCCCTCTCTCCACGCCCGCCCTGGACAGGCCTCACAACTACCACAATTTGGTAATAAATGGAGCCAGAGGGAACATCACCTTTTGTGTTAGACCCAGCATCAACAGACTGCCTTTATAACAGGGGTAGTAGCTGGGCTGGGTTTGCATATGTGGGCGGAGCTCGGGGTCTTCAAGGCACATTGTTCTACTGTCCTAGAGTAGGAGCTTCCCTCTTCTCCCCTCCCCTCCCATCCTCCAGAACCCCCAACCCCCCAGCATTTATGAACATCTGCTCCAAGTCACTTTCTGTGCTGGATCCTGTGGGTACAATGATGAAAAAAAAGGGGGGGGGTTCTCGAACCCTCAGAAGCTCACCACTTAGTGACGAAGACAGAGAAGTGTCTGAGTAGCAGTAAGGGGTCTTCACGTGGTGACTCTAAGGGGACAATCTGAAGCTGAAGAGGAAGCTAGAGCACGAGACCCCGAATACCAACCCCAGGAGCATGGGCTTCAGCCTTCAGCTGAGAGGAATCTATACAGAGGTTTGGAGCAGGAAAATGATAGATCTGATTTACGAACCACTCTGGCATCCAGTGTCTTTTTGTCCTGTTTTGATTCAGCTAGGAAAAACACAGGATGGGGAATGCAAAGGGGGATGAAATGAACGCTTTTCAGGGGGTGGCCACAAGCCAGCCCCTGTGCCAGGCACAATGTACAATATTTGAGCTTATTTACTTCTGTTGGAATTCCATCTCCTCTACTCAGCTTTGACCATAAACAAACCACTGGCTTTTTGAAGGCTCCCCTTTCTTTTCTATAAATGAGGATGATAAGAAGTCCTGCTTTACAGGGTGTTGTTGAGGGTCCTTGACGAAAGAAAGCAGTGGAAAAACTGTGTGAACTTTAAGATCCTGGCAAACGTGAGCTCCTGCGCACTAACTTCTCCGGCACTTACGATCGACGCTATTTGTAGGGTGGTGGCCTTGTCCCATTTTTGTTAAATCGGAGATGTCTACCTTGAGAACTGTGAGCTGCCTGTGACTTTCTATTTCCTCCGCTGGGGCATGTGCCTGCCTACAGCCAGTGGTCTACAGATACCGGCTGAGTCTGAGAGGGAGCTAAGGCTCCTCCTGATTTCTTCTTACCTTCATCAGTTCCTGCAATTTGGGGTCGCTGCGGGAGTTGGGGTCCACCATGGTTCGCACTTCGTTCTCCTCTTAAAAAAAAAAAAAAAAGAGTCAGTGGGGTGGCTCTACTTGGAGGCGTTAGGCTAACCCAGAGAACAAGAGACCCAGTTACCCAGCATGGTGTCCTCCGGGTCTAGCTCAAAGGGGATCGGGCTCAGGGGCAGGTTGATGGCATTCATGCCCTCCTCCTGAAGCTCTGATACTGTGAAGAGAAGAAAGGCAGAGTCACACTGCAGCCCAGCGATGACAGGGAGGAGCTCCAAAGCACCCGGCGTTTGAGAATTATATTAATAAAACCACCAAGGTTAGGTTACAGCTCTTACTCAGTCTTCGTCTGCGATAGATTCCCTGCCTCTCCTCGCTGGGAGGACCGAGTTGTTCCCTGCACGTCCCCTCTTCCAACTATCACCTCACTCACTTTCCTCAGGGAAAGAGGGAGGCCTCTGTTCCCAGGCACTATCTCAGGGAACACGGAAGTGAGGTGGGCACTGAGGTCTTCCTTAGGTCTCTGCCTGTCACCTCCTGCCCAGCCCTCCTTCAAGGGCTCGCTGTCTGCTGCACAGTGGGCACTGAGGTCACCAAGTCTACGTTTATGTTGTTAGCCATTTCTAGCCAACTTCTCTCCTTATTTGTTTGGGTTCCCTAAGTATTCTTCTGATTATCCTGCCTTTTTACCCCACCCCTCCCCAGCCACTGCTCGAGAATGCCTCAGGCCAGCCTCCTTCTGGGCTCTAGTCCTGTCTCTTCAGCTCTAATGAGTAGGGGAGCCTGGGGCCAGGCACCTCTGCTCCTAGGCCCGTTTCCTCCCCTGAACATCAAGAGCTCGACTGGATGGATGGCCAGTGAGTCCTTTTACAGTTTTCAAGTCCTAGAAACCTACAATTCCTCTTTCCTCAGGGAAAACCAAGAGGTCAATGACCGTGAAAGACTTCCAGCCTGCTGCCCTCCATGTACCCACTCCCCAAAGGAAGCCTTAGTGAAAAACAAATTCCTACCACAAAACTACTGCGTGATGGACACTTGCTGAGCACTGACCTTGGATAACCCTCCCCCTAAAATCAGTGCCTTCAATATCCTCACCCCTGTTCAGTGCCAGTTTGGATAATTCCTTGTTACCAATTAAGCACAGAAAGACCATTTTCTCTGAAAGCGTTGGTCACCAAAAGGCTCTCAAAGAGCTAATATGGCAGCTGCAATCAACCTTAATAAAAGCAATGTCCCATCTTTCCAGTTTATTATTTTTTTTATTGACTCTGGCCTCCCTGACTGCCAGCATATACTTGCAAGAACTCTTCAGCACAAGGCAGCCGCTTACAAAGAGTTCTTTCACATTAGCAAACTCACTGATGTTTGCAGTTGGACGGGGAACGAGACTGCCTAACAAAGAGCCTGAAACACACTCTACCCTAAAGAGACACAACTTGCATTATGAAGCTGGTATTTATTCCCGTCGCTGTGGGCTCTTGACATTCATATGGGCTATCAGCCAGTCACCGTCTTGCATCTGCAAATTCAGACACCCACCACTCTGTATGATCACCCCCCATAAAACAGAAATGAAAAATAGAAGCCACACCTTCAAGGCTAAAATGATTCTAATCAGTATAGGATTGCATTGGCTTTCTATGAAAAACAATGGCCTCCTGTAATTTCATTAGACTCCTATAGTTTCTTCTAATAGTCCTCCTAAGACTAGTAGTTTGTTTTCTTTTCTAGGCTGTTTCTCACCCAGAAGCAAGATCTCCGCTACTGAACACGCACTGTTGTGCAAGCAGTGGGCAGTGGAAGTTGAGTCATGCTTAAATGGGGGGAGCAAGTCTGGGCGTCCTGGCCAGTGAAGACACTAGCTCCTGCCCAGAGCCTCCCTACCTACCTTGTTCCCCAGGTCTGCACTGTCAGTGCACTGTCCCAGCCACATGTGAATACTCACATTTAAATGAATGAAAACTTCAGTTTCTTAGTTGTCTGCACACGTGTCTGGCTAGTGGCTACCTGCTGGGCTGGACACCGCAGATGTAGCTTTTCATCATTACAGGAAAGTCAACTGGATGGTGTTATCTTAGTTGACCCCATGGATCCAAATGCTGGTGATGTCCACATTTAAATCTCCAGAATGGGCCTGATCCTGAATTCCAGGCTTACTTGATGTCTCCTCTTTTGTCTATTATTAGAGATCTCAAATGTATACATCCCAAACAGAATGAATGGCAACACCCTCACTTCCACCATAACCACCCTAAAACAAGACTCTCAACTCCCTTGTTCTCGTCTTCAGTAAATCGCACCACCACTTATACAATGGTTTAAGCCAATATCCAAAAAAATCACCCTTAACTTCTCTTCCTTGCTCATGCTTTGCATTGAATATGTTCGCAAGTTTTATGGGCTCTGCCTCTATGCCAGGATCCAGTGCCACCCGCTTCTCACCATCTCCGCCACCCCATCCTGGTTCAGGCCCCAGTGGCTTTCACCTGGCCAACCAGAAGCACCTTCTAACTGGTCTACTGCTCTCTGACACGTTTTCCCCACTTCTGTCTACTTCCCATATCACAGTCAGAATGATCTATAAGGATGTAAATAGCATCATACATTCTTCTGCTTTAAGCCCTCCCTTGGCTTCCTATCATACTAAGGCTCTGACTCCTTACTAACACCTACAAGGCCCTCTGATTAGCTCCCAGCCTCCCTCTCATGTTTTATTTTTTCAGAGCACTCATCACAATCTGAAATAATAATTATTCATATGTCTGTTGTCTGTCCTCCACCCCACCCCCTCACCCCCCCCACCAGAGAGTAAACTGTGGGAAGACTGGCACTTTTTCCCTTTTGTTCACTGTTAGATCCCCAAAGAGGAGCCAGAGTGCCTAGGTTCAAATCCACGATCTACTAGCTCTGTGACCTTGGGCAAGTCCATTAACCTTCCGTACCTCAGTTTTCCCATCTGCAAACTGGGAGTGATAATATTACCTACCTCCTAGGCTTGTTGAGATGGTTAAATAAGTTTAAGCAGTCAGAAGAATGCCTGGTACTTGGTAATAAGTGCGTAAATACATGCTATTAGGCTATTATTATTACTTAAGACAATACCTCATGCAGAGTAAGCCCTCAAGAACTGTTTGTTGAGTAAACGAATAAACCAAAACTGTTAAGACCACCGTTCAACTCCTTAACCGATGCTTAATCGACTGTATATATATTGGCCTGATTCTGTGTGCACATGTGTGTGCATATGTGGGTGCTTATATTTTCTAAGGAGAGAAAAGCCACATCTGTTCCAAGAGTGCTGTACGGCCAGAGCCGATTTGTGAATATAGGGATATTTACACCTCTAAAATGCAACTAGGAATGTAATATTTGTGTCAGGGATGCCTCAAGGTGGGTCTTTTTTGACGCGGACATCAAAAAAATGTTTTCAGATGAACAATCCCCAGTCCGAAACACTCCCCTCTGCCCTGGCTCTATGTGAATTGCTCACAGAGACATAACAAACCCTACAAGAAAGGCTGAGATATGTTTGCAGTTGGAAATGTTTTTTTTTTTTTGCAGGAAATGATTTGGTACTGGAACATCATTCCCATCCCATTAACTGCTGACTCTGAGCCAACTGTTTGTAAAAGTGAATATGCAAACTGCCCCGTTCAGGCCTGGCCCCCGCCCCATGGGGCCGCATTAGTGGCCACTTTCCCAAAGCAGCCCGCCTGCTATGGAGGCTTCGTTTCTATTAAACCAAAGCAGGGCCCAGCAGAAGCCCCTCGCCAATCCCTGCACTCTGAAAGAGAAAAGAGCTGCAATTGAATTTTCTCGGCACAGAACATGAATATGATGTTTATCCCTTGAACCTCTCCTAACAATCTAAAACTAGGTCTGAGTGTGCAGCCCTCCGTGTCTCGCGGCGCCATTAGTCATAACTTAATAAACAGATTAAATGCCCAGCTGAAGGTCGAGCTTGGGAAAGCAGGGTGATTGCTTCAACTCCTGAAGCGCTCACCATCAGAAAGGGGGCTCTGGCTTTTCCAGGAAATGCAGGCTCTCTCGCTGGGTCCAGTCAGGCAGCTGAAAAAGGGCAAGGATGGGCTTTGGAGTTTCAAAGAGCAGGATTTGAATCCTACTTCTATTTTTTTTAAGTTTTTTTAAAATTCATTTTTGAGAAACAGAGACAGAGCAAGCAGAAAGAGAGAAGGGCACAGAATGCAAAGCAGGCTCCAGGTTGTCAGCACAGAGCCTGATGTGGGACCGGAACCCACGAACTGCGAGATCATGAGCTGAGCTGAAGTCGGACGCTTAACCGACTGAGCCACGCAGGTGTCCGGAATCCTCCTTCTATCTTGATTAGCTGAGGGACTTTAAGTGATTTAGCTTCCCTGAAATTCACTATCAAACAACGTCGGAGCTGATCTTGCTAGTTTCCTTGCTAATATTTACTTTACTCTCTTTCCCTGCAGAATGAACCTTCATTTTGTTCCAGTGTCCACTTCTCCCTCCTCAGTTCTAGGGGAGATCCTGATTGGTTTAAGCTACTCATGATAATCTTAATTCCCTTGGGAGTGACTGACTCAAGCACGGTCATATGATATGATGAGTTGTGAGAGGAAATTTCTAGAAGCTTCTACCAGTAGTTTTCCTCCATTTTCAAGAGAGGCCCAAAGAGGAGCAGGTATCTTTCTCCTTCTAATCACTGTTGTATGAGGATATTATGCCTGGATTTGCTGCAGCCATTTTGTAGTCACCAGATGAGAGAGCCCAAATCCAAAGAAGAAACTAATATGTTAAGATTGGCAGAGAAGAAAAGAAAGAAAGGGGTTTCTTGTTGACACGGTTAAGCCTACATCCCCGGAACCGCTCTAGCTTTATGTGTCTTATTATGAGAGATGCAATAAACCCCTTTATTGTTTCAGCTAGTTAGGCTGGCATTTCCTGGGGCTTGGAGCTCCAACTCCCTAATTAATACACCGGGCATCAGGGTTATAAAGTTGATAGAGGAATAGCATAGGGCCACAATGAATGGTCATTTTCCTTTCCTTTTTTTCCATGAGAAGCAGGATAGCTGCAGGCATCTCATCTACTTCAGAATGCATACAGGGATTCAAAGAACACCACTGGAAAGCAAGTATGGAGAGAAGAATGGACAGAGGTTTCTAGAATACAAAAGGGTCCATTTATGCCAAGCCAGTAATTTCATTCATTCAACCAATAAACATTATTAGGCACCTCTCCTGAAGCAGACCTTGGGCCAGCATTGGGAATATGGGTGTGAGGATTCGATGTGGGTCGGCCTCAGGCTGCCTACTGGTGGTGGGAGGGGCAGACACATAAACACGACATACAGGACTGGTGAGAGACACGTGACTACAGCGCTGTGGGAGCTCAGGCAGGCCAAGGGTAACTCTGGGTGGAAGACTGGGAAGGATTCCTAGAGAGGGGGGATCGGAGTTGGACTTGGAAAAATAGAAATTTTCATTTGGCACAGGTGCCCCACAAAAGGCACATCTTGTGTAAAAAACCTCAAGGTCTGTAAAAACAGGGTAGGCGTTGAGAGTAATGATTATGTCTGAGCACTGGGAATGTAGGAGGCACAGAGGGGGAAAGAAGGGAAGGAACAGTGGAGCAAATAGGTAGGTGGGGTCTAGAGTGTCAAGGGTCATGAATTCATCTATTCCTCAGCACTCCCTGGGCCATGTTCCTGTGTCTACAGACAAAACAACAACCAAACCAAAACCAAACATACCAAGGACAGGGG